>NC_090656.1:212949476-213174476 GCF_040937935.1 Hyperolius riggenbachi
TGGATTATTGCTATCCATAGCCAGTGTGTGTGTTTGGGGGGGGGGGGGCTGCAGAAGACCCATTGGCTGTTAGCTGATAACATTAGGCCTAGTGGTGGAATCAGGAGCGGTAGCTATTATATTAACCTGTCAGCTTACTGAGCTGATGGTACTCTCTATTGCTTTGTGTGGAAAGAATCGCTGGTTCCCCTAGGGGCTGGCATCTGGGGGTGAGAGAGGGTAGGGGGTAGAAAAATTGATCTGTGGGTGTGAAGAAAGATGCAGAGAGTTCCCTGGACTGCCAGAAGATATAACCAGTCAATACTAAAATAAATAAGGCCAGAGAGTTCACTGGAAGGGATGGTACTACCAATAAAATTCAAATACATTGGTCACATAATGAGAAGACAAGATTCTTTAGAGAAATCCTCGACGCTTGGAAAAACTGAGGGCAAAAGGAGTATGGTAGAGGCTAAAATGGATAGACAGCATATGTGAAGCTATGAACATGCCTATGCAACAGCTAGAAGAAGCCATGATTGGCAGACACATTTGGCATGCAAAAGTATACGTAATTTTGAAAGAGTTGGAGTTGACTAAATGAGGAGAAGGTGGTGGTGGGTGTCTACTTTGCACCCAGCATTTAATACACTACAGGGGGACACCACACGCTGGAGGACTGGTGGGTGGAGACAATCCACGTTGCAGTCTGCATTGATAATATACAGGATCTTCTCAAAAAATTAGTATATTGTGATAAAGTTCATTATTTTCTGTAATGTACTGATAAACATTAGACTTTCATATATTTTAGATTCAAATACACACAACTGAAGTAGTTCAAGCCTTTTATTATTTTAATATTGATGATTTTGGCATACAGCTCATTAAAACCCAAAATTCCTGTCTCAAAAAATTAGCATATTTCATCCAACCAATAAAAGAAAAGTGTTTTTAAAACAAAAAAGACGACCTTCAAATAATTATGTTCAGTTATGCACTCAATACTTGGTCGGGAATCCTTTTGCAGGAATGACTGCTTCAATGCGGCGTGGCATGGAGGCAATCAGCCTGTGGCACTGCTCGGGTGTTATGGAGGCCCAGGATGCTTCGATAGTGGCCTTAAGCTCATCCAGAGTGTTGGGTCTTGCGTCTCTCAATTTCACAATATCCCACAGATTCTCTATGAGGTTCAGGTCAGGAGAGTTGGCAGGCCAATTGAGCTAAGTAATTCCATGGCCAGTAAACAAGTTACCAGTGGTTTTGGCACTGTGAGCAGGTGCCAGGTCGTGCTGAAAAATGAAATCTTCATCTCCCTAAAGCTTTTCAGCAGATGGAAGCATGAAGTGCTCCAAAATCTCCTGATAGCTAGCTGCATTGACCCTGCCCTTGATAAAACACAGTGGACCAACACCAGCAGCTGACATGGCACCTCAGACCATCACTGACTGTGGGTACTTGACACTGGACTTCAGGCATTTTGGCATTTCCTCTCCCCGAGTCCCCAGTCTTCCTCCAGACTCTGGCACCTTGATTTCCGAATGACATGTAAAAGTTGCTTTCATTCACTTTGGACCACTGAGCAACAGTCCAGTGCTGCTTCTCTGTAGCCCAGGTCAGGCCCTTCTGCCGCTGTTTCTGGGTCAAAAGTGGATTCATGCTCCATCTGCTGAAAAGCTTTATGGAGATGATTTCATTTTTCAGCACGACCTGGCACCTGCTCAGTGCCAAAACCACTGGTAAATGGTTTACTGACCATGGTATTACTGTGCTGAATTGGCCTGCCAACTCTCCTGACCTGAACCCCATAGAGAATCTGTGGGATATTGTGAAGAGAAAGTTGAGAGACGCAAGACCCAACACGCTGCATGAGCTTAAGGCCACTATTGAAGCATCCTGGGCCTCCATAACACCTGAACAGTGCCACAGGCTGATTGCCTCCATGCCACGCCGCATTGAAGCAGTCATTTCTGCAAAAGGATTCCCGACCAAGTATTGAGTGCATAACTGAACATAATTATTTGAAGGTTGACTTTTTTGTTTTGAAAACACTTTTTTTTCTTTTATTGGTCGGATAAAATATGCTAATTTTTTGAGATAGGAAATTTGGGTTTTCATGAGCTGTATGCCAAAATCATCAATATTTTACACAATAAAAGGCTTGAACTACTTCAGTTGTGTGTATTTGAATCTATAATATATGAAAGTCTAATGTTTATCAGTACATTACAGAAATTAATGAACTTTAACACAATATGCTAATTTTTTGAGACGATCCTGTATAAGACTTGATGTCAGGTTATATGTTGGTCTGTAATTGAGTCAATACCGTAATAGTTATATTGATAACAGTTCCCAGAAATGTTTAGTGGAGTGTTCTGTCACAATTTTATTTGTGAAAATGACTATCCAATCAGCTTCTGCTTTCTGAAATAAAGGTCCTGCCCTTTCGCACACTTGAGATTTTCTGTGGCTCCTTAGATGATCTTGTGACTGGTTGTTGTTGTTGTTGTTGTTGTTATTATTATTATTTTTTATTTTTTTGACGTAGGGTTTCTATTAAATGTCTGAAAGAGGCTGAGAAACAAGTTAGAAATCAAGGCCTCAAATCGTAACAAAGTTGAAATGATTTATAGGAGGGTAGAGATGGCTGCAGTTATCTTCTAGCGGAAGTGTTGGTTTACTATGAACTCTGGCCAGGTTTGCAACAAGTGGTCTGCTCGGTCTCTGTAGCTGGATCTTCCTTAAAGAAAACCTGTAACGTCAAAACCTCCCCTGGGGGGAACTCACCTCGGGAGGGGGAAGCCTCAGGGTCCCAATGAGGCTTCCCACGCCGTCCTCCGTCCCTCAGGGGTCTCGCTGGCGCTGCAGCTCTCCGAACAGCGGGGATGTTAATATTTACCTTCCCGGCTCGTGCGCAGGCGCTCTGACGGCTGTCGGCACCGAAGTAGGCGGAAATACCCGATCGCCGTTGGGTCTGCTCTACTGCACAGATGCAAGTCTCCGGCGCCTGCGCAGTAGAGCGGACCCGACTGAGATCGGGTATTTCCGCCTACTTCAGAGCTGAAAGCCGCAACAGCACCCCCGCTGGAGCCAGCAAAGGTAAATATTGAACAGGCTGTCGGGTCTGTCGGGCGGCCGTTCGGAGGGCTGCAGCGAGACCCCCGTGGGACAGAGGACGGCGTGGGAAGCCTCATTGAGACCCTGAGGCTTCCCCTTCCTGAGGTGAGTACCCCCAGGGGAACTTTTTGATCTTACAGAGTCTCTTTAAAGTGGACCTGAGCTCTTGCACAGGACAGAAGGAAAACCTAGAGAAAAGCACCCTGTATGTGTTTAGAAAGTTTCACAATGGTAATTTGATCTCTCAGCTGTGTCAGCTCAGGAATCTTGGCTGCCAGGCAGAGCAGCTAACTTGTAAACACATGATGCTAACCCTATGGTCTGGTTCAGACAGACGTTCGGAGGCGTTGCGTTCGTGATGCGTTCGGGCTTTCAGCAGCGTTTGTGTTGCGTTCGGATGCGGTCGTGTTTTTTCTTCCCCTAGCTTCCAGGGGCTCCTTGAACGCCAGGGAAAATCGGGACTCAAACGCCGCGTTCTTGTAAACGCGTGTGAAAGCTTGGTACAAGCGCTCCCATTCACTTGAATGGGAGCGTTTAACGCCAAGCCCCGAACGCTGGCGGTAAACGCTGCACAAGCCCTTAGTCTGCTTCTATGAAAGCAGGAAGTAGACACTGCAGATTTATTGCAGGATTTCTATCAGCTGTCAGTGCTGGTGCACACCAAGCGTTTTTGGTAGAGTTTTCAAAACCGGTGCCACCTGTGAAAACGCTTGGCTAATGTATCTCAATGGGATGGTTCACACCAGCGGCTTGAGGTTTTTAGCAAACCGCAAATGTGGCTCCTGCAGCGTTTTTGCGGTTTGCAGATGTTTCTGCCTCAATGTAAAGTATTGGAAAAGCTCAAACCGCTCTGAAAAACGCCAGATCAGAGCGGTTTTCCAGGCGTTTGTTACAGTAGCTGTTCAGTAACAGCTTTACTGTAACAATATATGAAATCTGCTACACAAAAAACGCTTCAGAAACCGCTAGGCATGTTTAGAAAATCTCTATAAACATGCCCAGAATCGCTCTGAAATCTGCTTCAAAAACCTCTAGCATTCTGCGGATCTGCTGGAGGTTTTTGGTGTGCACTGGGCCACACAAAGAAATGCTTTTCTTTATAGGTTATCAAACTATTGCTTATCTTTTACAGCAGAGAGGAAGTTCTGAGTTCATGTCCTCTTTAATGCAGTGTACATATTGGCCTTCAGTTATTTAAACCTGAGCCGACCTGTATAGCCTCCTGTGCGTGGAGATTATTCTGCAGCACTGTTATTCTAGCTTGTCACACTGTGGCCAGGCATAAAAAGGACGCCGTGGTAATTTGGGCACCGGGCATAGCCGCTAGTAGAATATCTGTAAAATTGTCACCATCCTACTATTGGACAATAGGTAATACGATAGTAGGATATTGATTGTTACCGATATTTTGCTATTACTAAACCTAACCCTAATCCCACTTTAACCCTCTCTATCAGTCTCTAACCGATGCCCCCCCCCCCCCCCCCCACCACAATTTACACCAGTGTCTGTGCCGCCTTCGCCACATATAAAAAAACCTCTCTGCCGATATCGGCATAATCTTATTAGGAAATTTATGGGGTGCTGTAGGCACCTGAATTACTCCCTAGGTGTTGCTTTTGCCGCAGTGAACATTGCGGTCTATTCAGCGCCCATTTTATCGATTCGCTGCAGGCGCCCAGATTCCCTGCTTTGTTGGCAAGGCATTTAGAAGAACTCTACTTGCTTGTAGCTGGATGAGGAACCTTTTCCATGTCTGAATAGATCAGAGCACTTCTTATTGGTCCTCCCACTGGGCTTATGCCTTGATCAAAAGTACAATAATGGATTCCTGCAAAACATTCTTCAAAATAATATAATAGGTTTGCAAGTATGGCTATGATGTAAGCTGAGTACAGTTACTTATTTGCTCAGTGTAAAAATAAAGGGGTTCTCATGGGTTCTCCTACCTAGGATGTCTAATCGGGGTGGTCCAAAGCAACATCAGCAGCGATTACTCTGTGCGCTCCTCTAAGGAGTCAGTGACATCACCTTGTACTCTGTAAAGTGCTGCAGGAGATGTCACTGCTATATAAATACATAATGATATGGTAGGACATTAGTTACTATGGTAGGGATTAGATTGTGAGCTCCTCTGAGTAGTCAGTGACATGACTATGTACTCTGTAAAGAACTGCAGGAGATGTCAGTGCTATATGAATACATAATAATAATATGGTATTTTTATGGCCATACATGGGAGTGAGTTTATTTTACTTTAAGCATTTTGCCAAAAGAACCCTGTACTCACCAAGTACCCCCTAGCATAGTAAACATTATCACAAGTACCCCTTGACAAATATATATTTAATCCTAGTACATGATACTTGGTTCCTAAACCATTTCCAAGCATTTATTATTGCATTTAATTAGCTAAAATACAAATCTGGTCTTGTTTAAATGAGATTTATAATTTTCTTAAACTCTAAATTTGTTGTTCTTGGTTAAGTATAGCACACCTGAGTACCCCCTGGAACCATCAGACGTACCCCCTGGGGTACGCGTACCACACGTTGAGAACCTAGGGCCTAGATGAGCCAATAGCTACTGTGCAATACAAATGTCCTTGTTAGCCAGCTCCCTGAGTTCTGGCTGTTTGTCAGGCCCACTTTCGGGCTAGATGGGAAAAGTTTTGTTATCCTGGATCCAAGAGCCAATTGTCATTTCCACATTGTCCTTTCCAGGACTGTTTTTTTTTTTTTTTTTGTTAATTTTTTTAGACTTTTTTATGTTTTTATGTTTTCTTTCTTCATCGTGTTCACAAGCTTTTATCTCATTGGTCTTCTTTCCTTTAGACGAGATGGTAGTGAGCATAAACTGACTTGATTTGTGCTGGCACTTGACTACAGCAGCGGGAACCAGAGGGGAAGAAAAGGGCCAGGTGTTTTTAAAGCAAGCACACCCCCCCTAGGCAGGCCCGCTCATTGTCTAGAGCCAAACTATGGCAGGACTGCTGGATCTACACCCTTTCATGGCCGGATTCCGAACACACTCCTCTGCCTGACAATGCAGAACGCATGCTATGAAAGCTATGTTTGCCTTCGCTGGATGGCTGTGGATTATCACAGCCATCCAGTGGAGATCCAGCCTCGTGTTCAATAGGTGATTTGAAAAGAGTTGGCCCATAATATAAAAACCTGAAATTCTGAATGCCCCTTCTTTTTTTTTTTTTTTTTTTTTTCCCAGCCATCAGGCATTGCAGCTCCTGCTTTTTAAAACCCCCAGTACAGGCACAAATGTTTGCCAAGCACGATGTAGGAAGTCAGTGGTTTATTTCCTGTGTAGATCCCAGATGCTCAATCTGTAGTCTACTCCTACCTACTGACCTCCCCTGAGATGAAGTGTGAACGTACTTCACCAGATCTCCTTAAAGTGGACCTGAACTCTTGCATAGGACAGAGGGAAAACAGAGAAATGCACCCTGTATGCATTTAGAGAGTTTAGCCTGTCTAATCTGCCTAATCTCTGACTAATTAAAAGTGTAATTTTATCCCTCAGCTTTTAGCTGGTTTCCTCGGCAGAACATCTTATTTGTAAACACAGGATGTTAATCCTATAGGCCCATACACACGTCGGATTTCCGCGAACGACGGGTCGTTTGAACGTCCCGTCGTTCGCCCGCTAAATCGGGCGTGTGTACAGACTATCGTTCGTTTGATAAGAGTGAGTTTTAGGGATCCGCCGGGCGGATCGCTCAAACCCACTCTTATCAAACGAACGATAGTCTGTACACATGCCTGATTTAGCGGGCGAACGACGGGACGTTCAAACGACCCGTCCGTGGAAATCCGACGTGTGTATGGGCCTTAAGTCTGCTTCCATGAAAGCAAGAAGTACACACTGCATATTTATTGCAGGATTTGTATCGGCTGTAACAAATAATTTTTTTTTTTTTAAAGGTTATTTAGCTCAAGCTTGTCTTTTACACCAGAAAGGAAGTTCAGGTCTGCTTTACACCTCGCTATGTTTTTTTCCTCATTGCAAGGGAGTCCAGTGGTTTATAGCTGCAGTTGGGGGTAGTCTCAGGGGCAGTTCTCTTGATAACTAATTATTGGTCATAAAACCTGTATGTGGCTGGGCAAACACTTCTGATGACAAATACAACTTTAATAAGTCATCATTTCTCTGCATGGGAACTGACTGAAGAGCTGTAATGGAAGTTTGAAGTTTATATGTGGCTCAAAAATCACACACATTTTTGGCTCTTAAGTCACCTGATGTGAGAGAGAGATGGTGGGGGCCATGTTGATTTCGTATTAAACAATACCAGTTGCCTGGCAGTCCTGCTGATCTCTTTAGCTGCAGTAGTATCTGAATCGCACACCTGAAACAAGCATGTGGCTAATCCAGTCAGACTTCAGTCAGAAACGCCTGATCAGAGCTTACTCAGAGTCAATAGCTAAACGTATTAGATGATCAGCAGGATAGCCAGACAACTGGTATTGTTTAACCACTTCAGCACCACAGGGTTTTTTGCTAAAAAACGAGAGCAATTTTCACATTTCAGCGCTCCTCCCATTCATTCACCAATAACTTTATTGCTACTCATCAGATGTAAATGATCTATATCTAGTTTTTTTTTTTGTGCCACAAATTATGCTTTGTGAGGGTGATATTTGCTTTTAGTAATTGTTATTATCTGTGCATTTTAAAGGGAAAAACGAGAAAAAAAAAATAAAAATACACTATTTCTCCATTTCCATCCACTATAGTTTTCAAATAAACAATGTTACCATAGGTAAGACCCACACATTGTATTTGCTAATTTGTCCTGGTTATCTCAACATTTTAAATAATGTTCCTAGTAAAATGTATGGCGATAATATTAGTTTCTGGTTTGTGTTTTTTGTTTTCTCGTTGTACTCTATCAGTAATTAAAAGCCCTTATCTTCATGATTAACAGTAATACACTCTCATGGCATACATATTTTAAAAGCTAAGTCCCTAGGGTAACTATGTATTCTCTTTTCAATGCTGTCACTTTTGTTTTTTGTTTTTTACAAGTATTTATTTAGGGGTATAGAGTACATGAAAATAACAGTTTTATTGCTTTTCATTCAGTTTTCCAGTAAAAACAATCACATGACTTAGCCCTCAGTTGTCAAACAACACAAAATCTATTCTCTCACTTGTCACGGTTAAAATGATACCCTATATACATAATCAGATAGCTTATTGGGCATACAGCACACTGTTTACCACAAGTACGCCTATCTACTCCCCTGAGCTTCAGATGAAGTTTTGTGGGGAGTAGATAAGCGTTGCAAGGGATTCAAAGTGGTTAAAAGGAAAGTTTAAGTCCTTCCTACACCCGCACCCATTGCCACTTGTATGTAGGTAGCAGGGGAAATCCTATCACCCTGGCCCTAATCTGGAGGACAGACCGATAACAGTACTTGCATCGATCAGTAGTTAAGGTGACCACACACCGTACAAGTTTTTAAATATCTGTTCAATTCAAGAATAGCAATCAATTTTTCTGACTGATTGTAACCATTCAAAAATCTGACCAATGTACCACACACCTATGTACAATGTTTCCGCAATCATGAATAAAATAGTAAAAAGCTCAGAAAAAATTGATTGCAACTGTACATCACGTAACTGACAATCCATTACAATCCATTACACACCATACAATTCTTGATAAAGTTGGTCTGAAATTTCCAACATGTCCAATCTCCAAAAAAAAAAAAAAAAAAAAAAAGGAAATTGATACAATTGATCGAAATTATCGAATTGGTGAAAGATTGGATCTTTAAATTGTATGGTGTGTGGCCACCTTTAGCCTTTAAAGCCGATCTGAACTCAGAACTTCCTCTCTGCTCTAAAAGATAAGCAACGGCATAATAACCTTTAAAGAAAAACATTGCTTTGTTACATCTGATGGAAATCCTGTAATATATCTGCAGTGTGTCTACTTCCTGATTTCATGGAAGCAGACATGAGGTTAACATCCTGTGTTTACAAATTAGCTGCTCTGCCAGGATTCCTAGGCTGACACAGCTGAGAGATCAAATTACAACCTGTGATTAGTCACAGATGAGGGGGAATTAGACATGCTGAACTCTCTCAATACATACCGGGTGCATTTCTCAGTTTTTCTTCTGCCCTGTGCAAGAGTTTAGGTCCACTTTAATTGATATGAAGTTTTAGTTCAATGCACCACCCTGGCATGGCTGGAGAACTTCCTGTACTGCACTGGTAGTGGATAGCCTTAGGGTTCCCCCTTAGCTTGTTGCTATTACACCCCTGCTTTTCCCGCTTCTTGTAAAATACAGAGCAGTCATCCAGATCTTGTGGCTGAAGAGTGTCGGCCTTGTTTGTTTTCAGCTACATCTGAAAGCAGTTGAAGTTTGTGGGTGGATTTCCATGGGAATCGGGAGGGGGGAGTTGGAGACCTGATGCTGGGAAGTTTTATGCAGAGGCTGCGATGATAAATCCAGGCAATAGATAACAGTGTTGTGCAGCCGGGCCACTTTGTGAGCATTGTGACTCAGACCTTCTGTCTTGCGAGACAGTCGCAGTAATTGTGTCCTGGATTTTGGATGCAGAGCTGCCTGCCAAACTTGCCACAGAGTTTGCAGACTGAGAGGTAACTCTTTCACAGCCTGGCAAGAGAGCAGTACCAAGTCACTACTGCAGTGGGCACTACTCCCAAAATGTTTTTTTGGGCTTAGCTAAACAAACAGTACTGATATGTAAACCATCCACACAAAGCAAGTGTCATTTGGTAAACCGTCCTTTCACTTCATAGGGTTCTATGCCTTTAAATTGTCACTATAAAAATCAAATTTCAACAGCAACTGGTCTGAGTGTATTAAGTGATAAAGATGCTAATTCTGTATTCAAAACTTCCCCCCCCCCCCCCCCCCTGCTTGTACGGTTTGGAATTATCATATACCTTAAGAGCACTGGCCCTTTAATTGCCATTGCCAAAGGCTGGCAAAACAGTTGCACGTTGGGGGGGTGCTTTTTATCTATAATATATTCCTCCGCTTCCCTTTATTTCCCCCTCCTTCTAATCACACAAGACCGTGCACTTCCTAGTATAGACCTCAGTGGGAGTGTCTGAAGAGTCTGGGAGGAGGGCGGGTAACGAATACAGAATTAGCAAAAGGAGAAAAAAGAGTGAGGGAGGAAATGTCAGGATTAGCTTCATAGTAACCAAGAGGGAAACTGTCTAGAATATGATTTTCTGCTTTTCCTTTATAAAATTCACAGGAATCATAACGGGAACAGTTCTTTATACTTTGCAAACTTGCATGCTTGAGCAGAAAACTGCTAACTCTTTAATATGTGCAAATGTATCCTTTATAACATAACCATATAATTTTTCACAAAAATAGGAATGATACAAAACCAACCGCAACTCATTAAAATCTTTTAAAGGGGAACTGAAGAGAGGTATATGGAGGCTGCCATGTTTATTTCCTTTTAAGCAATACCAGTTCCCTGGCAGCCCTGCTGATCCTCTGCCTCTAATACTATTAGCCACAGCCCCTGAACAAGCATGCAGCAGATCAGGTGTTTCAGACTTTAAAGTCAGATCTGACAAGACTAGCTGCATGCTTGTTTCTGGTGTTATTCAGATACTACTGCAGAGAAATAGACCAGCAGGGCTGCCAGGCAACTGGTATTGATTAAAAGGAAATAAATATGGCAGCCTCAGTATACCTCTTACTTCAGTTCCCCTTTAAAGCAAACTTGACATAAAACATTACATTACAAAATGAGCCAGGAGAAGTTGTATACTTTGTATGTGTTATTAGCAGTTCAGTAGTAAGACTGTAATGATTTTGGAGGCCATTTAAGGCCAGACACCCTCTTGCAGTAGCGTTCATCGAAGTACCGCGTTTTTTCTTGAGTTTCCAGAGTGATTGCTATTTTGCCCTTATTGGCAGGGATGCATTTGCTCTGGCTCAATCACAAAAAGGCTGCAGTGTAGCATTTTTTCAGTTGCCCCCGTGATCGCAGCATTGGTGTGCCCTCATTCCCATAGCCTTTGAATAGTGAAACGCTTTTAGGTAATGCCGTGATTCCTAAAAAAGCATAAATCGCTGCTGAAAGTGGCAATCGATGTAGAATGCACATACTGGTCCTGATGGGCAGTCTGTGGATTGGTGAATGGGTGGGTGGCCCAAATGCGCTTCTACAGAGGCTTAAAGAGGAAGCGTTTAGGGTTAGGCATCGGTAGAGGGAGTGTTCTGTGTGAGTAGGGTTAGATTAAGACAGTAAAATATTGGTAAGCATACCTGATATTGACTAGCGGCAATCCCCTGCGGCCTTTTTCTTATTTTTTTTATCCTTTTTACATGAAAGCGCCTAGGAGGAGAGGAGGCTGTACTATACTACAGAAAACACAGTGGTATGTGATGCAGGAGGAGTGGTGAACTAGTCAGCACTAGCTACCGGGCACATGATTTAGGTTTTGGATGAAGTTTCTACCACTTAGCACTGTTATGTATTGTCAGTTTAATTTTGGACATATCCAGTATGATTAGTGACCTTTTTAGTATTTCACATTGGATATCTCTAAATCCAGTGAAAGGATGATGGGTAATTATCCTGGCGAGTAATAGTCCATCCTCCCGCGATAATGTTCAGGAGAGGTTTTGCGAGGCCCAGCGCTGACTGCCGAGATCGTTGCCTTGCAACGAGTTAATTCCGTCAGAGCGGACAGCTCAATTCTGAAGCTTGACATCTGGCCGCTGTTTCTCCACCTGTACAAGAAAGGAAAATGCTAATGGGAGAGGCCTTCGCCATCTACCCGGCACTCTGAAACTATGCCGCCGTCAGCGTGTCGAGCGGGGCTTCTGGTTGGCGGCTGCAGCGCTCTATTGTTAGGCCAGCAACAGGCTGCCAGTGTCACCATATGCTGTGTATGTGCTGCTGATAACTTATCTGCTAATTACGCTCCCTCTGATAGGTTACATTATTGTGTCACCAGCGACAGAGTTCACTGCGCGCTGCCCTGTGTTCAAGCATGTTTGTCATATTCTCCAGTGTGTTTGTGTTTTGCTCTGGCTTGCTCCTACGCTCTTTCATTAGCGTGCTTGTTCTGTCCTCGTGTTTGTGATGCACCGGCTGGCCTGTTTGTTAAAGTGTTAGGGCTCTTCCACAATGTAAACCGAAAGCATGGCTTGCTGCAATCGAGATGTTCACTTATTTGTGGCAGGATTGGGTACTGGTTAAGGGCTCTGCCTCTGACACAGGAGACCAGGATTGAAATCTCTGCTCTTTCTGTTCAGTGAGTCTGTATCTAATTCAGTAAGGAGACCTTGGGCTAGATGCTCTGACACTACTACTGCCTGTAGAGCACGCCTTCGTGGCGCCAGGAGAAAAGCGCAATAATAATGTTCTGTTTCTTGTCTACTTTGAGCACATGTTTTCCCACGATTACAGGTGTGATCGGCGTGCAAGATTAAGATTCAAAAAACAAACAAAGATTTTCAAATGGGAGATCGTATACCACCACCCTTACTCTGCTTACTGTAATTAAAATAAACCTTACTGTTTTGTTATATATGTTGCAAAAGTTTGAACATGCTGTGTTATGCTGATGTACCTAGTGTGTCCTGAATCTGTCCATCAGACCAGGGGCGTAACTACAAGGGAGCAGCCACTGCAACCGCAGGGGGGCTCAGAGCTGTAAGGGAGGGCCCATACTAACCTTGGAGCTCTTGGCTGCACAAACAGTGGAACTTGGCCTGAGGAAGTGAGCTTGCACCCACGAAATGTGTTGCCTGTGCTAAAAAAAACCCCAAGTATCCTATTACAATAGAATAATTTGAGAGGTAAGCCACCTCTACTCGTTTTGATTTTTAATGTAATTTTATCTCTTTTTGGGTGCCTCTTCACTCTTGATATATTAATTACCTCCCTCTCCTAGGGTTTTTTTTTACTGTGTGGCCCTGCCTCTCTTGGTACCAATTAAATTTGTCAAGAGTGCGACCAATCTTCCTACAGACACATCTGGAACCCCCGAGTGGAGACAGGTCATAGTTCTCCATCTACCTTATGTGTTTGCTTGCCCCTCTCTGCAACCCACCTTTTGTGAGTATTTGTCTGTCACTTTTCCTAATTCAAGTGACTTGTGCTATTGGGCTCCCGTTGTCTCTGCGTTTTTTCTAAGGTGTTCTGTTCACCTCCATCCTTCCTTCGAAATCCAATAAAAGTTCAGAAAAACTTCTGATCTACATGCTTGTTCAGGGTCGGAAAGTATTAAAAGCAGAGGATCAGCAGGACAGCCAGGCAATGTGCAATGTTTAACCACTTCATGACAAGCTGACTTATAAAAACGTCCTGCTAGAGCCTCTTAACGGCTATTTACAAATACTATATTGTCACCATACTTTGTACTAGGAACATAATTAAAATTTTGTGATAACCAGAACAAATAGGCAGATAAAATGTGTGGGTTTTATGTACAGTAGCAGTGTTTATATTAAAACTATAGGGGATGAAATTGGAGAAATGTTTTTCTCCCCCCCCCCCCCCCTTGTTTTTCCCTTTAAAATGCATAGAAAATAAAGTAATTACTGTAAACAAATATCAACCCCAAAAAGCCCAATTGGTGGTGAAGAAAAAAACAAGATATAGATCATTTCATTGTGATTAGTAGTGATTAAGCTATTGGCAAATGAAAGGGATGAGCATTGAAAGGTGAAAATTGCTCTTGTCGGGGTGAAGTGGTTAAAAGGAAATAAATATGGCAGCCGCTGTGTTCCTCTCACTTTTGGTTCCCTTTAAAGCGTACCAGAGATGATTAACCAGCCTGGCGTTCTATTAAGATCGCCAGGCTGGCGACCGGACGTTTTTTTTTTTTAATTTAAAAAAAACTATCGCATGCAGCCAACTAAAAGTTGGCTGCATGAAAGCCCACTAGAGGGCGCTCCTGATGCGTACTTCTGATCGCCTCCGGCGATCAGAAGTAACAAGAGGGGCCGTGATGAGCGGCCTTTCTTATTTTGCTTTCCACGTCCTGACGTCAGCCGCCTCCGATCCAGCTCTTAGCGCTGGCCGGAACTGTTTGGTCCGGCTGCGCTGGGCTCGGGCGGCTGGGGGGACCCTCTTTCGCGCGGCGGCGATCAGGTAGCACACGCGGCTGGCAAAGTGCCGGCTGCGTGTGCACCTTTTTTATTTGATAAAAAATCGGCCCAGCAGGGCCTGAGTGGCAGCCTCCGGCGGTAATGGACGAGCTGAGCTCGTCCATACCGCCAGGCTGGTTAAAGCTAAAGATTTGCTACTTACCCAGTGCTTCCTCCACCCCCATAAACATGTGCGAGTCCCTCGCCATCCTCCCATGGTCTGCCATTCAGCGGCAATCAGCCCCGGTAACTGGCTCAGTTTGGGTCTTCCGCACATGCACAGAAGAACCCGACTTGCGCGACAGAAGCAATTACCGGGAGTGATTGCTGCTGAACAGTAGACCGCGGGAGGATGGCGAGGGACTCGCACATGTTTATCGGGTCTGTAGGAAGCCCCGGGTAAGTAGTAACTCTTTAGATTTAATCATCTCTGATATACTTTAAAGGATACCATATGTGCATAAAGGAAGAGAAATAAGGGGGACAGGCAAATGTTATCACCTGTCCTGATGCCCACCACTCCCCCGTTCTCTTCTCTAGCCCCCCCATCATACCTGAAAGCCCCCTGGGACCCTCTCCCAAGTCGCCGGAGTCAGGCTTACTGCACATCACAAGCGCTAGCCGGGCTGCGTGTGTCCTACAGTGCGCACCCGTAGCTGGGAGCGCATTGCGCATGACATGACTGTGTCAAGCGTATGTCATATGCGTATTCGTATCTGGTATCCTTTAAGGTATTTTGTAAACTGAGAAAACTCAGTACAAAAGTCTATTGACCCAGGCAGGCCCCATGTGTCCAACATGCAGGAACATCACAGGCTGCATAACAATACGTGGCGATCCTAATAGTGCAGCGCGTTGCAGTGTGCTGCTATGACAAACTGCACCGTGTATGTCTGCGCCATTTGTAGGGATAGCACTACATTGGACAGCATCCTCAATGATAAATAGTGCATTATCTCTCCCTGTATTGATTTTACCCATTTTCTAAAGATACTGACATTTCCAGTATGTGTACAGTATAAGCTGTTACTTTGTGTTTATACTAATAATAAACTAGCTGCAGTGTGTGTTTGTCCCCTGACCAAACCACATAAAGAAATGCAGCTTTTGCCGGCTGAGACATTAGTTGTTGTATTTGTTTTCTTTTTCTTGCTGCCGTCACACCTCAAGCAGCAGGTCACGCACTCTGAACTGTATTATGGGGAGGGCGGGCAAGGGGGTCTGCATTGTTCCCTGGCACAGGGGGTTGAATGAGGAATTTGCTTTGGAGGATTGCTTATAGTCTGTGTTTCATTGGGTGCAGAAGACAAATGATACCAGTACCGATATCCGCATTTGAATATTTATATGTACCTTTTAAGCCCCTTTTACACTTGCCTTACAAAGCCTCGTTTTACCGCAAGGCAATAGGGCTAGTGCATTTACGGCATCACGTTGGAAGTGCCTGATTGGCCGCCGAGCCTCCGCAAAGTCATGTAAGTCATTGGGCGACTCAGAAAATGGAAACATGTTGGCGTTGGCAGTGCGGCCGCATGCATAGTGGGAATACAATGGATAAGCCCAGTAATCCCAGTGACATACTTCCTGTCCTGCAGGGACTACGTCACTGGGCAAGGGGCGTGCTGGGGGGAGGTGCTATGCATATGACCCTGTCGGTGTACTCTGTGCACATTTGATGTTTTGTGCAGTGCGATGGGGGCGGGATACCACAAACTCACTGGACAGGTGTAAAACCGGCCTTTAAGAAAACACGAGGAGGCGGACTGGAGCACAAACCATGCATTCTTACCTAGGAAAGGGGAAACCTCTGGACCATACCATCAAATCCATCAAGCGCTTGTCTGATATGTTCCCAGCGTCCATGCGCAGAAATACTGGGGGCGAGAAGGAAGCAAGTATCTGGTGGAGACCAATATCTTCCCCCCCCCTCCCCCCCATTCTGCCTATGGTTCACTTTAAATACACCCTTACATTCATAGATTTATGATTGATCGAAATTGATCAGTCTTGCACATTGGTAGTGATACTGGGCAGATTTCTTCTAAGTTATGGATTGAACTTGTGTTTCGATCACTCACAGTTGCTGTGAGATTGATGTCTTAAGTTCATGGTCAGAAACAGTAAATCGTTATTTATATCAGCTGTATACAATAAAGCAGGGGTCTCAAACTCAATTTACCTGGGGGGCCGCAGGAGGCAAAGTCAGGATGAGGCTGGGCCGCATAAGGAATTTCACAATCGCGGCGCATCGCCGCCTCTGCCCGCCCCTCTCATTCTTCCTTCACAGAGAGGGACGGGCAGAGGCGGCGATCCGTGTGGCGATTGACGTCAGGAGGGGCAGAGCTGAAGCTGAAAGCTCTGCCCCTTCCAGGAAATGCTGGCGGATTGCCCCCCCGGGCGATTTGGGGGCTCTGCAGCCCTCGTTTAGCGGCAGGGATGCGGCGGATTACTTGGGAGCACTGAAGCGAACTATAAGGAAGCTTTTGCCGGCGAGGGCCACAAAATATTGTATCGAGGGCCGCAAATGGCCCGCAGGCCGCGAGTTTGAGACCCCTGCAATAAAGTGTTAAATGTATGGCTATACTTGTCCCAAAAGGGTTTCCATGATACTTACATAATGGTGGACATAATACAAGGGACAATTTCCAATTATGTTACCTGGTCCTTTACTGGGACAAGATAATTCTGATACTGCTGTAATGGCTATGCGGATATTGTGTATTTGTAAATTTTAAAATATTGTAATAAACTGATTTTTTAAAATTGGCTATTGAATGATTTGAATCAATATTTACTTATTGAGGTTGTGGACAAGGTTTTTTGTTTAGTTATCCCCTTTAACCACTTAAGTACCAACGGTCTCTGTCCCCTTAAGGACCAGAGACCGCTGGTACAGAAATGGCAGAATCCCGACAGATAACGACTAATCGCCACACATACCCGACACAATTACCGTCACCGCTGCACGTCGGGATCCTGGGCCACCCACTCTGCCATAGAGACGGCAGAATCCCTGTGAGTCAGTCAGGAACCGCTTTCATTGGCTCCTGACCCTGTCTTTCAATGTAAGTCAATGGGAGTTGCTTACATTGAAAGACAGGGCCAGGAGCCAATGAAATCGGCTCCTAACCCGCTCACAGGGCTCTGCCGTCATGGAGACAGGCAGAGCAAGTGAGCTGCGGCGAGAGACGTCGGAATTCGGCGAGATCAGCGGGAGCGACGGAAACGGCGGATGCACGCAGTGGCGGCTGATTGAAAGCTACGCCCTGCCAGCCAGGTAACCATCAAAACTGGGTGTAGATTTCAATCCGTTTGGTCCTTAAGTAGTTAAGGTCCCTGACTGCCCATAAAAGAAGATTAACATCTTAAAAAGGGACACATAAGGGGATTGGTTTATACTATTATTTATGCCAAATTGACAGACCATTTGGTCAATAAAGTTTGGGACATTTTGTTTGAAAGCGCAGAAAATACAGCCATCTACTGAAATTGCCCATCCTGCTCAATCGACAGGACTTTGATTCCCCCCCCAATATTGATCAGTTTTATGTATTGAATTCCTGGTTACTCCGCCATGGTGAAGTGAGGAGTCCCAGCAAGTTGTACTCTGTGGAGTGATGTAAGTGGAATTGCGTGTCTTACGCCTTTCAGCGTTTACGACAATAGCGCGAATATGACAGTGGCGTGTTAGCCTACATCTGTGTTTACGTGTTACTTCCGTGGTTCCTACCTGTTGTATTAATAATGATACCATCTCCAAACAACCCCAGGGCATCTGAAACTAGACGAGCACGTCCTGCTTTCAGGAAATTCCAGCCGTGACTTTACACAAATCTTTCTGCATTTATATTACCCTTTATTCAGCCGTAATCCGCTAACCTGCTCTTTTATTTATTACCTGTTTGCAGAGAAGTTTCTTGACATAGTCTGTAAGTGGGAGTGGAGCGAAGGGTAAATACGTTGTTTCAAAGTAAACGTGAAATGAAAGGAATAGGGAAGTTGGCATTTTATTTCCTTTGAAATCATGCACATTGCCTGGCTATCATTCTGATCCTCTGCCTCTAATTTTTAGCCATAGCCACTGAACAAGCATGCAGATGAGCTGTTTCTGACTGGATTAGCAACGTGCTCGTTTCAGGCGTGTGACTCGGACACCACTGATGCCAAAGAGATCAGCAGGACTGCCAGGAAACTGGTATTGTTTAAAAAAAAAAAAAAAAAAAAAGCAGCCTCCATATACCTTTTACCACAGGTTCCCTTTAATTGGTGCTCTTTTATTATACCAGTGTAATATACTGTACATGTATACTGTCACTACCTGTGCTGAATATCTGGCATGTGCTGCCTTTTGATATATCCTTGTGAAAATTGCTTCAAAAATACACCATGTGTCAAAGCAGTCCATACTTGTGCTTCGATTGTTGTCACAGAAATGGGGATGGATAGCTTTCCATTTGACTAAAACACAAGGCTGATATCCAAGATGAGTAGTACTGTCGTCAGAAAATGTCTTTCTTTAGATCTAGTAGTTTGTGGTTTACCAACTGCTGTACACATGTAGTGTCCTGTGCTGTCCAGTCAGAAGAATGCATCTCATACTTCTCCTTTTGAGTATGTTGTGTGTGTTAGTTATTTGTAGTGAGAGAGGGGGGGGGGGGGGGGGGGGCTTTGGAAACCACTTGGAACCCTCCCATAAAGGAGTTTAAGTACATATTTACACCACATACATTTTGGATCATTTTGTAGAAGTGACATGTTTTGTCATGGAGTGGTTGGTTTTGCTGTATTTTTCTTTTTCCTTTCCAGTCGCTGGAGTTCCATGCCAATCTTGTCATACCGGGCACCTCCTTACTGGCGGGGGCCAGTAAGCCGGTGCCTGAGAATCGAGAGTAGCAGATAGGCAGTGAATTCACCAATTTCAACTGCTCATGTGAAAAAGGGCTAAATGTTATTTAGCGTTCATTCACACGTACAATACAGATAATTCTGTCAGGGATGCACAGCTAGTTAGGTAAAGAAAATCCATAATCTATCTGCAGGGAAACAAGGTGAGACCACAGCTGTGAGCTAAGTGACTGTGCGAACCCCTTCTTGGTTGTTAACGGGAAGTTTGTGTTGTACCACCTCCAGTTATAGCCATTCCTGTTTGAATTCTGTTATTTACTTTATATTTGAAAAATTGCCAAAAACAGCATTTCTGCTATTGAAAACACAGCGTAATTCTAATGTAAGATAAATGGGCTTTTAGAACGTGGCTCACATCCCCCCTGCTGTGAAGCATCTCTGGCCCGCTCAGATAGGTGGGTCAGCTAGGCGAATGCTTAAAGGACCATTTTAACGACAAACTCTAAAATATAAAATGCATATGTACATTTTGTTCCAGAGTAAAATGTACTATAAATTTTATTTTCCTACGTTGTCACTTAAAATAAATTGTAACAATCTGACAGATTTTGGACTAGTCCATCTACTCATGGGGGATTCTCAGTTATTTCTTTATTTCCGAAAACACTTACTGAATGGCAAATGCTAAGTCCAACTGCCAAAATTGTGTGCAAGTGAGTAGGGAGGCCGGCTGAGATCTTTTGTATAGATCCTTTCTAGGAAGTGCTTTTGTAAAGGGGATACTGAGAATCCTGAGAGAGGAAATGGACTACTCCAAAACCAGTGATAATTGTCTTGGTTTTTACAGAAGTAAAAGTTACCTACTGTTAGCAACAGGAACATAGTAGAAATGTCATTTATATTGCATTTTACTGTAGGAGAAATTTACTTCTTATACACATGTATTTAAAATTTTACACTTTTGCGATGGTGGTCCTTTTAACCCCTTTGGGACCAAGGATATTGGTTACATCCTGTGCTGCTAAATGGACGTAACTGTAATGTCCCTTAGTCCTGCTGAGCGCAGCCGAATGGGGAGATTTAGCTGTCTTGACAGCTGACATCTCCCCTCACTGAGTAGGAGTCATGGCGATTGGCTCCTGATCATGTGATCACTATGATCTGCCGACCGTAGTGATCACTAGGCGGCGGCAGAGGATCCACTCACCTCTTCTGACGTTCCTCCGGCGATCGTCGCTTCCTCCGGGCTCTGCCTGGCATCCAGTAAGTGCTTTCGTAAATAAATAACTGAGAATTCCCCCATGAGTAGTAGATAGACTAGCCCAAAACCTGTCAGATTGTTACAATTTATTTTAAGTGACAACGTAGGAAAATAAAATTTATAGCACATTTTACTCTGGAACAAAATGTACATATGCATTTTATATTTTAGAGTTGATCGTTAAAATGGTCCTTTAAGCATTCGCCTAGCCGACCCACCTATCTGAGTGGGCCAGTACTGCCTCTAGTGTCTAGTCCCAGCTTGATGATGTCATCAAGCCGGGACTCGGATCTTAGCTGCAGTGTGAGGCTGGATGCCGGGCAGAGTAGAGGCAGAGCGACGATCTCCGGAGGAATGTCAGGAGAGGCGAGTTCTTGCTGGTTATCTATACTGGGGACACCAATGCCTAGCTATCTATAATGGGGAAACGTATCCTTTTATACCCCAGTGGTTAAAACTTGTGCAGCTGATGGCTTTTTAAGAGCATCCTGTTTTTGAATGGGTTTAATTTACAAATGTTTGTTCCTGACCCAGTGGCGCTCGGTGGAGTTCCCCTTTAACCAGCATGCCCTCCTGCTCTGTGAAGTAACATGGAACATGGCGTATGGGCACTACAGCAGTTACTAAGCATCATCCAGTGATAGCCCCGTGTTTTGTAACGTTACCTACATGCTCGAGCTCTTTAAACAGATTGTTTTTGTTGTTTTTTTTTTTTTTTTGCACGACTCTAAACTGAATAAATGTCGTTTCATGTGTTTTGACGCTGCAACCGGTTTCTCCCATCCCCCTCCTCAGCTCACCCCGCTTCCCACAAGCGCTAAACCTACTTTTTTTTTTTTTTTCTCGTGCGTGCATGAAGTGTTTACCATTTCTGGGCATAGGCTCCCACTAGTTTCCATAACTGTGACATCTGTTTTACAAGAATTCCATGTCTCATTCAGGTCTCTCTCTTCTCGCTCTCTCTCTCACTCCCGAGGGCCTTTTTTTTTTTTTTTTTTCCCCTAGTACCGGCTGCTTGAGTAGTTTTTTTTTTTTTTTTCTTTTTCTCTTTTTTATTGCCTCTGACCTTGTTGTACTCTCCATTCTGGGCCCCAGCTAGTAGCTCAGGCTGTACAGCAGACCGAGCAGCTCTAGCTGCTGCTTGTTTGTTCCTTCCAACATCTGTGTCAAGACTTTAAACCGCGAAAGCATGTTAAAGTTCCATAAAAGTTAGCCGGCTTGTCTGCACAAACTAAAGGCTTCGCTTGTCTGATTGGGCTGGAAACCTATTAAAGCAGTACCCCGGCATTACAAGTAAATGTCCAACGGCATAGTCCAGTAATGGAAGGGTTCTTTATTAGCCCCTGCACCTTATAAAATAAACACCCGAATTTTAGCTACCTGAATTTCAAGTTTAAAGGGAAGGTCCAAGCAAAATTAAAGAATGAGTTTCACTTACCTGGGGCTTCTCCCAGCCCCATGCAGCCCTCCTGTGCCCTTGTAGTCACTCACTGCTGCTCCAGTCCCCCGCTGGCAGCTTGCCGACCTCGGAGGTCGGCGGGACGCATTGCAGGAACATTAACACATACATTTTTACGCATTACTTGTTCATTGCGTAAAAATTTACACATTAAACCAGTAATGCGTAAAAATGTATGTGTTAATGTCCCTGCACTAGCGGGAATGCGTAAAAATGTACGCAATGCGTCCCGCCGACCTCCGAGGTCGGCAAGCTGCCAGCGGGGGACTGGAGCAGCAGTGAGTGACTACAAGGGCACAGGAGGGCTGCATGGGGCTGGGAGAAGCACCAGGTAAGTGAACCTCATTCTTTTATTTTGCTTGGACATTCCCTTTAAAATGGTACTTACATGATCAGATTCAGTGTCCTCACTAAGGCCCGGTTCACATCTGCGTTTTTTTGTCGGAAAGTAACCGGAATGTATACTGTACAAACGGAATGGATGTGAAAGGATCCAATGTTAACCTATTGGACTGTTCACATATGTTCCGGTCCCCGGATCGAAAAAATTGCTGCAGGCACTGATTTTCCGGATCGTTCTGACCAGCAGAACGGAACTGGACATAAAATGCTGCAGCAATGGGGCAATGTAAAACGGAACGTTTCTTTACACTAGTGAAGAAACGGACTGCTCCACTGGGGGTGGGTGGATGTGGGGACGCGAACTTGAGCGGCGGGTAGGTGAGGGAGGGTAAGAAACACACCTAATGCTCTTCTGAAGCTGGCGGTAGAGGCTTCCGTATTCTGTGTCATGTGACTAGTCACAGTGGAAGAAGAGGAAGCCTCCACCGCCGGCTGCAAAAGAGCATTAGGTATGTATTTGCTGGCAAACTGAGTGTAAACTGATCCAATCAATCGTTGATCAGATCCGTTTCCACTTTCCGTTTTGGCAGTGTGCACAGAGCCATCCGATGAAGCGGAGACCGGATCCGCTTAGCACATTCCTTTGGCTCACAAACGCAGATGTGAACTGGGCCTGAGGCTTGTCCTGTCAGTTTTTGGCATCAGTTATGTATGTGTTCCTATGGATGTGTTCACACATAAATTGTACATTTCTAGTCCAGTCAGTTTTTGACAGTTGGCGTTGGTTTTGTATGCGTTTCCGTGGCTGTGTTCACACAGAAGGTGTACATATCCAGTCCTGTCAGTTTTATATCAGTTTTGTGTGTTCCTATGGCTGGGTTCACACACAAAAGGTGTCCAGTTCCAATCCTGTCAGGTAAAACTGATAGAAAACTGCAAAATAGACATGGCTGGACTCGACCGAAAATTTATAGATTTATGTGTAGACCAAGCCTAAGTGAGCAGAGCCTCCATATTACCCTTTCAAAACTCTCCTCCTGCTGTGCAGTTGAATAAGTGTAGCAGACATAATTGAGGTGTAGTAGGAGGTGGCTTAAAGTAAATCTGAAGCGGCACAAAAAAGTTTTTAGATACCAGTCGGTCAACTTTATTCGCCACGTACGACATGTTTCGCACCTGGAATTATTTGTGGCGCACACTTCATTGGTCACAGTGCAAATAACAACATAGGTCATAGTGCCAAATAACTGAGTAGAGAAGATTCAGGACACGCATGTAGGAATTAGACATTGGTCCAGTAAGCTAGGAATCCAGAGGGGGGAGTCTGCGAGGCTTTGCTGGGAAGAGGACTTGAGTTCAGGAGGAAGACTGCTTGGGGGAAGGTGTTCCTTTGCCTGGAAGGAGGTTGAAGAAACTCCAACTAGGTTGGGAGGGGTCATGCCTTATCCTATTGGCCCTGGACCTCATTTTAGAAGTGTAGTCCGGTAATGGTGGGGTGACCCGATGATCCTCAGCATTGCAGATTACTTCATCTTTCCAGGTTGCACTTGTGAACCAGACGATGATGGGAGGAGCAAAGGACAGTGGCTATGATAAAAAAAAATAAAAATAAATGTAAGACCCCAAGTTGGAAAATTGCGACGATTTAGGTGTCGCCAGAAAGAGGAGAAAGAGAGCTTTAAAATGATATCCATCTTTCTATAGTTACTTGTATTACACAGGGCGACTTTTTCCTAAAGTCAGCAGCTCCATTCTGCTGAATGCAGCTGCTGACACTGGGGAAAGTGTCGTCCTGTGTAATACAAGTAACTATAGAAAGATGGATATCATTTTAAAACTTTCTCCTCTTTCTAGCGACACCTAAATCGCCGCCCTACGCCTTTTAGTTTTCTCTATTTTCGCGATTGAAATCGCGGCCGCGGCAATTTCAATCGCGAAAATAATTATGTGCATCTTTCCATAGTTTCTGCACTGCTCGGAGTCCCTTTAAACGGCCCAAAAAACAGTGAGACGGCTTGAGATAATGTTTTACTGCATTCCAAACTTTATTTTAATTTCATTACTTTATTTCATTACTACTGTATAGTGCAGAAGTTATCCTTTCTATTATCTCCAGTTCTTTAGTGCTGATGTTAGGAATTGGAAGCCTTGCGGAGGTGTTGTACTTTGTGTGCCGGCCTTTTGTGGAAGGGAGTTTTCTGTGTGTCTGTGTGCTTCAGGCAGGCTT
Source organism: Hyperolius riggenbachi (assembly GCF_040937935.1). Classification (NCBI taxonomy): domain Eukaryota; kingdom Metazoa; phylum Chordata; class Amphibia; order Anura; family Hyperoliidae; genus Hyperolius; species Hyperolius riggenbachi. The sequence continues at coordinate 212,973,839 of NC_090656.1, forward strand.
CCACATATTGTGGATGCTTTGTTGAAAATTGCTGAGAAGAACCGTTAGGTCACCGGCTCATCTGTCATCCAGGAGTGACTCAGAGGGAAGTTTGCATTCAGCTGCAATAAACTTAGCATAAGCACCCCTCGCAGCTCACATTGTTCAAGAAGGCCAATTACACTTCTTCACGTAATCGGTGAGAGTCACATTACCACCTACAGTACGGGCCTGTCTGTAATGTCCAGGGAATTCTTATTTTACACTTTGGACCTGAACTCAGAACTTCCTCTCTACTCTAAAAGATAAGCAACACAACATAAAAACCTTTTAGGAAAAACATTTTTGTTGCATCTGATACAAATCCTGTAATAAATCTGCAGTGTCTACTTCCTGCTTTCATGGAAGCAGACATAGGGTTAACATCCTATGTTTACAAATTGTCTCCTCTGCCATGGCAGTCATAGAGAGATCAAATTACAGTTGTAATTGGTCACAGAGGAGGGGGATTTAGACAGGTGATACATACAGGGTGCATTTCTCTGTTTTCCTTCTGTCCTGTGCAACAGTTCAGGTCCACTTTAATCCATAAGTCAGGTATGTTGTTTATTTACACAAGTTGTTTACAGTAACAGTAGGTTATGCAGGTTAACAGAGGATGTATGAATTTGTTTAGGACCGCGTGGCTCTTGCCCCTTAAGGACCAGAGCTTTCTTTTCTTTTTTTTTTTTTCTTTTTAATTTCTATATGTTATTCACTTATTTAGTTCTTGAGGCATTCACTGAGATTTGGTGCTGTACATAGTCACTGAGACTTGGTGGTCTGCAGAATGTCGCCGAGATTGGGCGCTCTGCGGAGAGGGGCCGAGATTGGGCGCTCTGCGGAGAGGGGCTGAGATTGGGCGCTCTGCGGAGAGGGGCTGAGATTGGGCGCTCTGCGGAGAGGGGCTGAGATTGGGCGCTCTGCGGAGAGGGGCTGAGATTGGGCGCTCTGCGGAGAGGGGCTGAGATTGGGCCCTCTGCGGAGAGGAGCTGAGATTTATCCAGCCAGACGCCTGGCAAGTGATATCGGCAGCTCTAGCTGAGGGAGACGGGAGCCTGGCAGGGGCAGGGCACTATTGGGCAACAAAGAGAGGGACATGTGCCAGGGATCAACACCAGTGTTTGCATAAAATAATGTAGGTTGTTAAATTTAAAACTGTCATTTATTTGTATTGGCTGAAACTATTTTTGTCTTTATTAGTCAAAACCGAAAAGAAAAAAAACCCAGTTCATTGTTTTATTTGCCTATATTGCAAGAAGTTGACAAATATTTAAGCTTGCATACTATATTTTGTATGTGTACAAAACACACTCATTCCACAATGTCCTCACATTAGTGTAAGCGTTCAACATGAATTAAAAGTGCTTCTGAGCTTTACAACAAAGTCCTAGAATCTAGGTGGTTTGGGCTATAGGTTGTACTCCAAACTCCATGGTGACGAAGGGCAAATAAAGTAAATCCCTCAAAAATAGTGCAAATCTGTGTATGGCAGTGATAGTATTGATATCATGCACAATAATACAGAAAATCAAAACCCCCCTCCTCCCCAGGTGTATGCGCATTTTAAAACTATGGTGGAATTCCCCTTTAAGTAATCATAAATGTTCCCAGGGCAACATAAACACATGGTAATGCTACGTACACACATGCGACAACGATCGTTCGTTAAGAACGACGAACGAACTTTTAATTGATGAAAGAACGACCTAAGTAAAGGTAGTTTTAAAATGTGTGTAACGATCTGATCGTTAGAATGAACGTTACATCACAGAAAGCAACTATCGCGCCTGCGCATAAAAATGAGAAGTTCCATGGAGAAATGGTGAAATGCGCATGTCAAGCCTAGTACGAACGATCGTTTCCAACGATGTACTACTTTTGCAAACGATCGTCGTTGGTTAAAATCCGCCGAGACAGAACTTTCTTTTGTAGCGATTTGGCTCGTTCGTCGTTTGCCTTAATAGTCGGTGGTTCGTTTTTTGTAACGATCGTCGTTGGTAAAGATCGGGGAACGATCGTTACAAACGACTATAGTCGCATGTGTGTACGCACCTTAAGAATGTGTAAATGAAAGCCGATCATGTTTATAGCCAGCTAAAGAGAAACTATTGAGGAAATAATGCTTATTGCCTTAAAGAGAATCTGTATTGTTAAAATCGCTCAAAAGTAAACATACCAGTGCGTTAGGGGACATCTCCTATTACCCTCTGTCACAATTTCGCCGCTCCTCGCCACATTAAAAGTGGTTAAAAACAGTTTTTAAAAGTTTGTTTGTAAACAAACAAAATGGCCACCAAAACAGGAAGTAGGTTGATGTACAGTATGTCCACACATAGAAAATACATCCATACACAAGCAGGCTGTATACAGCCTTCCTTTTGAATCTCAAGAGATCATTTGTGTGTTTCTTTCCCCCATGCACTGAAGTTTCAGGCTGCTCTTTTCTTCCTGCAAACAGCTTTGCCCTTGTTTGTAATTCCTCAGTATGTGAAAGCCCAGTCAGCTCAGGACGATTTATCCAGCTTGTAAAAGATAAGAGAGAGAAGAGAGAAGCTGCTCTAATCCTAAATAACACACAGGCAGTGTGCATAAAGGGGAGTTCATAGCAGAACCACAACACTGAAGAACTTGGCAGCCTTCCAGACACAGGCCGACAAGTCTGACAGGGGAAAGATACATTGATTTATTACAGAGACTGTGTTAGTAGAAAGTGCTGCAGTTAGCCAGAACACATTAGAATAGCTTTTGGAACGTGTAGGATGATTAAAAACAGGATGCAATTTTTGTTACGGAGTCTCTTTAAAGAGAAGGTTCAGGGAGGGTGGGTAAAAAATAAAAATCAATTTCCACTTACCTGGGGCTTCCTCCAGCTCCGCAGGCTCCCGGTGGTCTCCGGTGGCCGACCCGACCTGGCCAGGCCGGCTGCCAGGTCGGGCTCTTCTGCGCTCCAAGGCCCGGAACTTCTGCGTCCCACGCCGGTGCGCTGACGTCATCGGACGTCCTCTGGGATGCGCCTGCGCAGCACAGCCCGGCGGACGTCCGATGACGTCAGCGCGCCGGCATGGGACACAGAACTGCCGGGCCTTGGAGCGCAGAAGAGCCCAACCTAGCAGCCGGCCTGGCCAGGTCGGGTCGGCCACCGGAGACCACCGGGAGCCTGCGGAGCGGCGGCGAGGGCACCTCCTGCCTGCCACGGGCTGGAGGAAGCCCCAGGTAAGTGGAAATTGATTTTTATTTTTTACCCACCCTCCCTGAACCTTCCCTTTAAAGAACAACTGAAGTGAGAGGGATATGGAGGCTGCCATTTTTGTTTCCTTTTTAACCATACCAGTGGAGTTGCCCGGCAGCTCTGCTCGTGTATTTGGCTGCAGTAGTGTCTGAATCACACCAGAAACAAGCATGCAGCTAATCTTGTAAGATCTGACAATAATGTCAGAAACACCTGATCTGCTGCATGCTTGTTCAGGGTCTATGGCTAAAAGTATTAGAGGCAGAGGATCAGCAGGGCTGCCAGGCAACTGGTATTGCTTAAAGAGGAACTTCAGCCTAAACAAACATACTGTCATTAAGTTACATCAGTTATGTTAATTAAAATAGATAAGTAATCTCTTACCAACCCTGTTTTAAAAGAACAGGCATATGTTTGATTTTATCAGGGCAGCCATCTTTTTGGTTGAAAGGAGGTGACAGGGAGCATGAGACACAGTTCCAACTGTCCTGTGTGCTGATCACCCCTCCCAGTTGCTAGGCAACGTGAACAATATAGGAAATCCCATCATGCTTTGCACAGCATCAGGGGAAAAAAAGCTCGGGCAGTTTTCTTTGATGGGTGGAGCTTAGCTAAAAATGCAGCTAAAATGATGCTTTGGTAAGAAAAACAAAGTTCTGATGCTGTGAAACTGTTACAGAAACACCAAGTCTTTTCAATTCTGCTGAGTAGATTTTTACTCCGGAGGTTCACTTTAAAAGGAAATAAATATGGCAGCCTCCATATCCCTCTCACTTCAGTTGGCTGACCTCGTGCAGTGTCTGGAGAGCGCAGCTACTGCTGACAGCAGTTTTATGATTAATGTATTTTGCTTTCATTTTATATGCTGAAGGCACACGCTACATGTGTCCTAATAAATGAGTAAGGCTGTTTATTATAGCTCACCTGCTGGAAGCTGCCAACACTTTATTTTACTAATCTAAGATAAACCGTGCTGTTATCTCACACCAGGAACAAGGCTCATGTGTTTAATGCCGCCTCACACTGCAGCGGGAGCCTGTCCAGAGCTCGTACTGCAGGGCCGAGTGTGAGGTGGATATCGGCATTAGGGTTGCTTCACACACAAGCTGACTTACAAAGGCTGAAGAACATCAATCAATGGCCTCCCAGGTGCAGCTTAATGCAACCGAATGTCAGCATTTGTATCCCCACACTTGAATGTGGGACGGTTAAGAAAAAAAAATGCTTGGCTAAGAGGGAAACCTCTGGACCCTCCAGTTTGGGTTTGTATTCCTCTTCCTGCATGAGCACGGCTGTACTGTGCTTGCACAATTGCATTGGCACCACGGAGCCATATACGCAGAAGCAATATCAACACGCTCGTGAAAGCAGTGCGGCCACGTGAACATGTCTAACAGTCTCTTGTTTTGTATGTTCAGAGGGTCCGTGTGGACCAGGAACTTCCCGGGTCAGGAACTTACGACGTGACAGGGTTAAAGAGAACCCGAGGTGGGTTCTGACAATGCTATCCACTTACAGAGGCTGGGTCTGCTTATGTTGCCCAGCCTCTGTTGCTATCCAGATTCCCCCCCCCCCCCTAAGTTCCATCTGCTATCCTCCATAAATCAAAGCCGCGCTGTGCGGGCTGTGTTTACCTCTGTACTGTCAGTCTGCGTGCTCCCCGCCTCCTGCATAGCTACGGTCCCCGCCCGCATCCCTTCCCACCAATTAGCGGGGAGGGAAGGGATGCGGGCGGGGATCGGAGCTATGCAGGAGGTGGGTGGAGCGGCAGACTTGACAGTACAGAGGTAAACACAGCCCGCTGTGACACACTGCGTGTCGGCAACACGGCTGTAATATATGGGGGATAGCAGAGCGCAGGGCGGGGGGGGGGGGGGGGCTTAGGGGGATCTGGATAGCAACAGAGGCTTGGCAATATAAGCAGACCCAGCCTCTGTATGTGGATAGCATTGTCAGAACCCCTCCTCTGGTTCTCTTTAACGTACTTAGCCCCATAGACTTAATTTGCTGTTGCGTTACCCTGCTTGTAAAAAGGGTAACACAACACAAAGAAAGGGGCCTATTGTAAAAGGGGCCTAAAGAGGTACTGAGGTACTTTAGTGACATAGTAAGATGCAACACATTATTCAGGATACCCACTTTTACAGTAATTTTTGGGGTTCAGCATCAGAAACACTTGCTGTATCTATAAATTGCTGTATATTGTATGTAACCCCACCCCTATGATGTCACAGCCTAGACCAGGACTGGGCAAACTTTGAGCGGATTGCGGGCCCCATTCCTAAAATTCCCCATCTTTTCCCCTTCCCTCCCTGCAGAGTCACGAGCACGAGCAGGTCGTAATAGTGTGTGTGTGTGTGTGTGTGTGTGTGTGTGTGTGTGTGTGTGTGTGTGTGTGTGGGGGGGGGATGGGGGGAGACTGAAAACTCACCTGAACTACGTCCAGCGTTGCGTCTCCATGGCAGTAGGACACTTGAGCTGCAGCCACTAGGGTGCGCTCGGTAGGCAGTAGCAGTATTAGGGAGTCTAGCCCAAGGACTCCTTACTGCATAGGTGCTGGCTTATTCAACAGGAAGAGTTTTGAATCAGGATAATACAATTTATTGGCTAACTTTGATGAAGGCTTTATAGCCGAAAGCTTACTACTTTTCTTTTAACTTAGCCAATAAAGGATATCCTCCTGATTAAAAACTTCTTGCTTTTAGTGATGGCTAACACAAACCAATATTGAATAGGAAGAGCCGAGATTTTGCATCCAGGTCTCCTCTTTAAGACGATGTTATTAAATTCTGTACATGTGGCGATACACAGCCATTCTTCTTTGCGGTCATTTTTTTTTTTCTGCTGTAATATGAAAAAGCTGCAATCCTCTGCATACCACATGTGGCTGGCATACTCCATGTCATGGCCAATAACTGTGTGCGTAATTGGCCTCCACTTTGGAGGTGTCACATTAGGGACAGGCCCGTAAGTGTTGCTTTATAAAGAATATTGACAGCTGAAAACTAGCTGCTGATTACTCTGCCTGCCCCAGCAGCCCCGCTGTCTTAAAGGATCACGCCATTCTCCTTCAGTCCTTCAGGTGGACTCCATTTAGTCCAGAGTGATTCTTTTTTTTCCCCTTTTTACTCTACATCTAAATTCTTTAAAAAGAACAAGCTGGTGAGTAAATGATAGCTGGGCTCTTGACGTTATCGATTTCTGCACTCTGTACGAAGGATAGCTTGACATCCTTGCTGCTGGCTGGTCTTCTGCGGAGTCTTTCCTGCAAGAAAGGGAATTTTGATTACAGTCTAAAGGCAGAGTGGAAGATTCATTGGTAAACAGAGGCAGAGGAAAGGCTGGATTGGAGCCACTGACGTCATGAGTAACTCTGCTGCCACAGGAGAGGGGCTGACAGCCAAGTGCCCTTTGACCTTTTCCTCTTCACTATTAACTCTTCTTTTTCCCCCATTGTGTCACGGCGCAGCTATGGAGAAGCAGGATTGGACTCCAGACAGCGAGGAAAGTAGCAATCAGCTGTGTTTTTAAGTTTTTGTTTTGTCTTTTACAGCGGCAGTCTGGGAAATGACAAACTCTCTTTGTGTGGCTTACCTTAGTGCTTAGCCAGAGTCAGACTGTTCTGTGTGCATTAGGGAAGCAGCTGCTGTGGTAATACATCAGAAAGGCAGACTTTTCTGTTTTATTCTCATTTTTTTTTTTTTTACTTAAGTACCGATCACTTAAAGGGGAACACCGCTCTCATTTGAAAATCGCTACAAACGTAGTTCAGTTTGTAAAATACTTTCTGGAGTTTAGAGACCACGTCTAGAAACAAAACATTAGTGGTGGTGACAGATATAAATGATTTAGGGCCTGTTTCCACAACACACAGATTCTGCATGCAGAAAACTGACTCCAATGAATGTCTATGGGCCTGTTTCCACTGACCGTGATTCTTCTGATGCAGATTTCCCATAGGCATTCATTGGAGTCAGTTTTTTGCATGCAGAATCTGCGTGTATTGGAAACAGGCCCTTACTGCTTTATTACAAAGCATGATGGGAGCTGGATTGGGGGGGGGGGGGGGGGTAGAAGAAGAAAAAGGGTCCTTGTGAGCCAGGGCTTAAGAACTCCACCCAGAGGCTGGTCAGAGTGGTGACTGACTAGTAGCACAGCTTGTATGCCCCACCCCATTCCCTGGCTGTAGTAGATGCAGGGTCTGCCTGTTGGCTGCTCACACAGGGCTGCCTCCCAGATTACATCATTTTAGATTAGGAACGGAATCAATTAATTTGCATATTCAGCAGTGGTGCATTGTGGGAGACCACAGTCACTCAAAGTTGAATTATTGCAAATACATTCTTTTTTAGAAGGCAGAGTACTGAGCATTGCTTTTTAGTAGGAAATATTTTCGGTCTCTTTTAGTTCCCTACACTTTCCAAGTAGTTTTGGGTCACCCCGAGCCGCTTGGGCATTCTTTTTATCCTGGTCCAAACCCTATCCCAGAGAGCTATACCAATCCCTGCCATCCACTAAGGAGGTCCAAAAAGTCCGAAACAGGCTGTCTGCATGTTTCGTTGATGTGGCTCTGTAAATGTTATAAGCTATTGGTTTGCTATACACGGTTCTGGATGCAAGCCTGGCTTCAAGGGCATAAAGAGATAATTTGCATATTCGGTTATGATGCATTGTGGGAGACCACAGTTGCTCACTTAAAGCTGAATTATCGCAGCAATTTTTAGTAGCCGCGACCCTATACTTTGTATTGGAGCACAATCACTCCAAAAATGCTGCAGCGATTGCAAATTGAGGAAATCACTCCTGTAAAATTGCCACCTTTTGCCTTTCATTAGCCTAGCACTTTTGAAATTGCCAGCGAATGCAGAGTGTAGCTTACGCAGCTTCTGTGAGTCCCGGCCCCTAAACTGCCACATTCTTCAGCCAAAGCAGGGAATTTGGGCGCGTGTGTCTGGCTGGTAGTTTGGGTGCCGCCACAGTACGCCACGGTCATTAAAGTTATAGAGGCAGCCAGTGTATCATTGGGGTGCCGAAGGCCAGCTAACATCCATGGTAGTACTCGTGGAGTTCAGCTGCCAACAGTTGCTGGACAATAATAATTGCACTATTCAAATCAGTCACATACAACATCTGGCAGGCAGTTGCTGCCCGCTCACATGTTACTGCCTAAGATAGCACTGCTCTTTTCCCCTCCACCCTCCTGCCATCCATGCTCACCACAGCAGCTGACAGCTGTTTACCGGAACTCGCCCTTAGCGGGATTTACACGGAGACCCGAGCGGCCTTGCTATTTGTTATTGAGCAATGGCTGAAATGAGAGCGAAACATGCCTTTCACCCCCCCCTGTTCATTTTCCACGGACGAAGCCTTTGTGGCGTTCTGGCAGACTTTCAGGGGAGGATAGCTGATAACATGCTATCGGTTACTTGTGCGCCTCTGCTTATTTTTTTCCCCCGCTGATATCGCTGCGCACTGACTTTGCGTTAATATGGCTAATTAGCAGGAATTGCGGGCATGAATATGGAGACGCTGAGAACATTGCTATCATTTGTCAGGCAAATGTACAATCTGTCAGTGTTTTAGCTGTGCGGAATTTGTTTAATGTACACATTCTCTTATTTGTCACAGCTGGCTTCAAATTATACATTAATTTTTAAATAATGGAGATCAACAGCCCCGACTCCGCGCTCGGCGGCTGATTAAAATGTCGTCGGCGGCTCTGGGCTGCCGAAGGCTGTCATTACGGCGCGGGGAACGCGGTCCCACCTGCCATGCTATTGTACCAGTTTCAGCTCCGCGCCGACCACAAGAGATGAATTAACGCTCCCTGATAATAATCGCTGTGTGTGTCCCTCGCGGCCTCGTCTCTCTAGCGCTGCCCACTTGTCAAGTGTGTTCCAATTGAAATGACCTAAAAACCTCCTTGTCCCAGACATGTGACTTGCACTCGGCGGTTTAACAAGCGCCTTATTTCCCCCCCTCCCCCCTGTTCTTTGGTTATTGAATAAAACTGGTTTGCTGAAAATGAATAAGTGGTAAATCTTGACTTTCTGTCATAGCCTTTTATTTAAAACCTCTGTCCTTTTCTTATTGGCTTGAGACAACTGCAGCAGATGGGGCAGCTGGGAGGAGCCTAGACCACACACACACACACACACACACACACACACACACACACACACACACACACACACACACACACACACACACACACACACACACACACACACACACACACACACACACACACACACACACACACACACACACACACACACACACACACACACACACACACACACACACACACACACACACACACACACACTTCACTTTGCAGAACACATAGTCATGTCACTGACAGTCCTCAGAGGAGCTCAGTCTAATCCCTACCATAGTCATAGTCTAATGTCCTATCCGATTATTATTTTGTATTTTAATATGGCACTGACATCTTCATCTTCTGCAGCACTTTATAGAGTACATAGTCATGTACTGTCCTCAGAGGAGACCACAATCTAATCCTACCATAGTCATAATATAATGTTCTACCATATTACCGTATTTTTCGGACTACAAGACGCTTTGGACTAGAAGACTTACCTGGGTGCTCCTATAGTGCAGGGGAGCCCCCCTCCCCCACTTACTCTAAGCTACTCTGTCTGTCTACACCAGGGGTGCCCATTAGGTAGACCATGATCTACTAGAAGATCACAAATTACTTTTTAACGTAGTATGGGTACAGAGACAGCAGAAGGATAAAAGTATCTAAAAAGCTTAAAACGTGAGGCATTGATGGACTTGCCTCCTCCAAGCAGACACAAATTGCCAATGTGTTTGTCAAATAAAACAAATGTATTTACATACTCCGGAGTATACGGAGTAATGGCACATGTCAGTAGAAGAGCCAAGACCCAAAGGACTTCTTGGTAGATCACACCGCCCGCCTGAGTGACTTGAACTCAGTCTCTTTGACTTGGATGAGCTCAGTGCGATATGCTGTCCTGAGGTTTGCACAGCAGTGTAGAGGATTATACATTGTGCAGACAGAGCAATACATTTAGAAGCACTGTGCTACTGCTGGTGCTGGTTACTGAGCATGATATTGTAAGCATGATATTGTGACTCTTATTTGGTCAAGCGCTGTTTTATTGGTCTTACTGAGGAGGGCTCTATGATATCCATCTAATTGGCAGCAGTGGACTTCCACTGTGCATGTGCTGCAGTTGTGACTTGCATCTGTAGGTAGATTCTGCCTTATAAATCATTTTTAAATTTGTAATTTTTGGAGTAGCTTGCAAGCTGAACAAGTGTTGGCACCTCTGATCTACACTGACCAGCTACACTATACTAACCCCTGCTGCACCCACCAACTCAGCTCCAGTACCCTGCACTAAAGACTACACTGCACTGCCACTTCTCACCTTCTCACCTCCTCACCTTTAGCCGATTTGGCTATAAGTTGATTAATTGCTACTAGTCTCTACAGTGCCCGGGGGATAGTGATGGGAATAAGGTTTGAGAGGGGGGGGGGGAAACTGCTATATGATTAAAAAAAAAAAACTCACTTGCCTGGGGTTTCTGACAAGCCCCCCTGCAAGCCTCCCTGTGTCGACGCCTTCTCTGAATGATTCTCCAGATCCCCGTCGCGGCTCCGTTTCTTGACCCCCAACTCGCCGTTCACTGCGCCTGCACATGTGCCCATGTTCCTCTCGCCGGGAGTGCGAATGAGGCCCAGACCGTGCATATTTCAGTTCTGCTTTAAAGGGCAACTGAAGCAAGAGGGATATGGAGGCTGCCATATTTATTTTCTTTGAACCCTCCTGGCGGTCTATTAAAAATAGGTGATCAGGAAATCCCGTTCAAAGAATGGAATTTCCTGGAGGGCTTCCCCCGTCGCCATGGCGACGGGGCGGGATGACGTCATGGATGTCGTGACGTCTAAGGGAGACCCGATCCACCCCTTAGCGCTGCCCGGCGCTGATGGGCTAGGCAGCGCAGGGGTCTAGGGGGGGTGCTGTACGGCAACGCGGATGGCGGTGAATCGGGGCGGCGGCGAATGGTAGTGCTAGCTGCATTCAGCAAAAAAAATAAAAAAAATTATGCAGATCTGCCCAGCAGGGCCTGAGAAAACCACCTGCGTGGGGGGTTACCGCCAGGAAGGTTAAACAATGGCAGTCCTGCTAATCTACCTCTAATACTTTTAGCCATAGACCCTAAACAAGCATGCAGCAGATCAGGTGCATCTGACATTGTCAGATCCGAAAGATTAGCTTCATGCTTGTTTCTGGTGTTATTCAGGACTGCCAGGCAACTGGTATTGTATAAAAGGAAATAAATATGGCAGCCTCCATATTCCTTTCACTTAAGTTGTCCTTTAAGTCAGTCATGCGGATTACTGGGAAACCAGTTAACCCATCCCTAGTTCTAGTCCTGTCTAGGGGAACTCATGGAGAAGCATGTGATCAGTTTGGTCAAGTGATAGCTATGCAAGTCTCTGATGTGACCGTATTATGTGCTAAAGCAGGATGTGATCACTGCAAATCTATAAGGTGATCAGATGACCTGCTTCTCCATGAGTTCCCCTAGACATGACCATCACTACCTGTCAGTATGTTTTCACAACCCGGAGGAAACCCATGCAAACACAATGCGTTGTTGACCTTGAATTATTGTCAATGTGCAGTGCCGCCTCCTGAAGTTTGCCAGGTACTGATTCATTGTAATGATTGATTTTCTGCAGTTTAGATCATTTTTGGCCACCTCGGGGGACCTGAACAGAAATCGACTGATACATTGAGGGTGAGATCAATGGAAAGTGAGAGCTGGCACAGTTAATAGTCCCGATCAATTAGGGAAAGTGGTTGGGAGGGGGAGAACCGGACGTTTTATGCACTAACAAGCTGTGAAAAACCATGCAGTGTGCCAAACCTTGGTTTTGTGAATCCCATTGAAGACGTTGGTCCTATTTGCTTAAGATGGGCATACATATGACAGATTTTCCTGGACAAACTTGATCAGATTCAATTGAATCTGCCATTCATCTATTTTCCCAAACATACCTGATCGATTAAATTCCAATCGATTTTGGCCAGTTTATCAAACTGTTAAATTGGACATGTTGAAAATATTCAGTGTGAGCAGGTTGGCAACGGATCGATGGCTACATAGTATGATGTATTTAGTGGGCGCTGTGACGGAGTTGTGGCACTGGGCGCTGTGTGACGGAGTTGTGGCACTGGGCGCTGTGTGACGGAGTTGTGGCACTGGGCGCTGTGTGACGGAGTTGTGGCACTGGGCGCTGTGTGACGGAGTTGTGGCGCTGGGCGCTGTGTGACGGAGTTGTGGCGCTGGGCGCTGTGTGACGGAGTTGTGGCACTGGGCTCTGTGTGACGGAGTTGTGGCACTGGGCGCTGTGTGACGGAGTTGTGGCACTGGGCGCTGTGTGACGGAGTTGTGGCGCTGGGCGCTGTGTGACGGAGTTGTGGCGCTGGGCGCTGTGTGACGGAGTTGTGGCACTGGGCGCTGTGTGACGGCGTTGTGGCAGTGGGCGCTGTGTGACGGCGTTGTGGCAGTGGGCGCTGTGTGACGGCGTTGTGGCACTGGGCGCTGTGTGACGGCGTTGTGGCACTGGGCGCTGTGTGACGGCGTTGTGGCACTGGGCGCTGTGGTGGAGTTGTGGCGGAGTTGTGTGTCTGCACAGGACTTGGAATACATCTTGTACCTGAAGACCAGTTTTAATGCACTTTTCAGAACTTATTGAAACGTTTCCTCCATGGAGCTGCACTTTCTCTGGTCAGAGGCAAAGAATAGCAGGCAGCAGGCTTCCCATGAATCACAGTGAGTCAGATCCTGAAAACCGCTGCAAGTCTTGAAGTTCTTGGCTGTGCCCTGAAGCAGGAAATCCAGGATTCAATGACTTCCTCTCAAAGAACTGCTTATGGAAGTACTAGCGGTTAGCTCAGAGGCTGCTGTTCTAAGCAACCAAGTCTTCAGTGCTGCAGAAACAAAAGCAGTGATTTTTTTTTTTCCTCTTCTCTACGTTGCAGTGATTTGGGCCTGTAGCAGGTATTGTAGTTGTTTGCTTTGTTGTGTGCTGTCACAAAGGACAATAAAACATCCATATGGATTGTAAACAGGTTGTTACTGCAAATGACATGTTTATATGAAGTTGTTTTCTTACGGTTATTATTATTGATGGCTTGTTGACAAGCAGGATATACCCATCTCCCTCTTATTATGGGAGCTTCTATACCAATCTGAATAGCCAGTTGTTGCCAGTATAATGTTGAACTGAAACATCAGAACTGTCCAGAGGCTAGCTGGACAGCAGGGGAACATGAGCGGATAGAAGATATGTCCCCTCCTAACCTTTATACATGTGAGGGGGCTGTGATATCACCGGAGGCAAATCATTACATGGAGCCAGCAGAGTGCAGAGAGGAGCGGTACATGTGATCTGAGTCCTGAGAAGCTGTCCAATAGCTGGGCTTGTCAAGGGGAGTGGGAGGCACAGCATTCAGTGATCCGGGACGCCTAGTTAAAGGACAACTGTAGTGAGAATATGGTGGCTGCTATATTCATTTCCTTTTAAACCATACCAGTTGCCTGGCAGCCCTGCTGATCTATTTGGCTGCAGTAGTGTCTGAATCACGCTAGAAACAAGCATGCAGCTAATCTTGTCAGATCTAACAATGTTAGACACACCGGGATCTGCTACATGCTTGTTCAGTGCTATGGCTAAAAGTATTAGAGGCAGAGGATCAGCAGGATAGCCAGGCAACTGGTATTGCTTAAAATAAATACATATGGCAGCCTCCATATCCCTCTCACTTCAGTGTTGGAGATCCAGGGCTATTGAAGGTCAGTGAGATGTGTCTGCATGCAATTCGTATGCAGTTTGTAATGCCGCGGTTTCCGTGTTTTTTTCTTGGCCCGATTCCAAGCTGCATACCTTTTTGCAAGCAACTTGGAATAATTAGCACCTCATTGATAATCTACTAGGACCAGCACAGTCTTTCTAGCGGGCTTTGTACAGCGCCACGGAATAGGTTAGCATTTAAAAAAAAAAAATCACATACACAATAAAAACAGATCAGTGTAGTTCCACCCCTAAATACAATCTAGTACAAATTCCACATGAATAAATACGGGGCTTTAAATGAACAAATATAGTCTTTAATTCTTCTTTTAAATATCTTCACGATTGCGGACACACGGATAAACACAATTTTGGATTTCCAAATCACAAAAAACGACTGCCTGACACGTGTTTCACGGTCAAAGACCGCTTCCTCAGAGGCATACAGTATACAGACACATCACATGTCGACCCTCATATGAGACCGCAATCTAAAAAACCATAAAGACTGAAATTCACCGACTAATCCCGGCTGCCACAGCTGTCCCCGGGAGTGCAAGAGACTGTATGCCTCTGAGGAAGCGGTCTTTGACCATGAAACACACGTCAGGCAGTGGTTTTTTGTGATTTGGAAATCCGAAATTGTGTTTATCCGTGTGTCCGCAATCATGAAGATATTTAAAAGAAGAATTAGACTATATTTGTTCATTTAAAGCCCCATATTTATTCATGTGGAATTTGTACTAGATAGCATTTTTTAAATCCATAATGATAATGGTAATCGGAACCATAGATACCACGCACCCTATTGAGATCTTTAATGAATGCAATCTAGTCAGCCCTGGAACCCACTAGCAATGCTTTTCTAAGCACTTGTGATTTGAAAAGCTCCTGCTAATATAATGCTATGGGTGTGATTCCACTTAAAGAGGCACTTAAGTCTAAAAAACAAAATGAGTTTTACTCACCTGGGGCTTCCCTCAGCCCCCTGCAGCTGATCGGTGCCCTCGCCGTCTCTCTCCGATCCTCCCTTCCCCGCCGGCGGCTACTTCCGGTTTCGCCGTCAGGACCCGACAGGCTGGGAACGCAATTGATTCTTCGCGTTCCCAGCCACAATATCGCCCCCTATACTGCTATTGCGGCAAGGAAGGCCACAATGGCAGCATAGGGGGAGCAGCATGTGAATTTCCATTGACTTTCATTAGCTGCAGTAGAGAAAGGTGTTCAGAATTTTTTTTATACCAACACAAATTTTAATGCAAGAAAAAGTTCAGTTCTTCGCAGTGAGTGTAAATGTGGCCTAGGGGCTGAACACTGGAGCACGCTTCAGTTCACAGCTGTAGACGGAAATTTGGAAAAATATTTTAATATCATTAAGATCCAAAATTAAAGAAGTTAAGAAAATTTGCATGCTAATGTGAGTCCGACTCCTTTCCATTATGTGTGAATGTCCGTTCGCTTTTGCATTTTTTTCACATGCCACACTAGTTCATGTCCAAATTGCGCATAAAGATTCTTGACGGCTTTGCATGTGAAATGCAAAAAAATTGCAAACGGCCTACAAAGTAGGAGGACATTATCCTATAGGCTAGCCGCAAAGGTACATTTGCATATCATTTGTACTATTTCGTTCTTTCAATGTGGGGATTTGCATGCAGACTTACGCGAGCCTGTAGCGGAAACAAGACCTCAATGTAGGGTCTGAAACTCGCTACAAATCACTAGCATTTTTAATCGGTGTTTTGTAAGTGATTTAATGAGCGTTTTCTGGCGCTTTTGGGAGCGATTTTAAAAAGTGTAAGCTTTTTGCCAGAGATTGTGATAGTGATTTGCGATTAGTGATTTTAATTCTGATTGGTCATTTCAATGTATCATAATTTTTTTTTTTTTAATTTTTTTTTTTATAGTTTGCAGTAATTTAAAATCGCACTCAAATAGCTATGTGTAGTGATTCATGAGCGCTTATATACTTTACATTGAAGTGCAAATACTCCCAAAATGCTGCATGTCCTGCGATTGCTATTTTGCTAATCGTAATCGCTACTGTGGAATTTGTTACAATTATTTACATTGGCAGAGCGTTTAGGGAAATCGCTAGCGATTTTTAAAGCGTTCCCTAAACGCTCAAAGCGCTCTAGTGGGTTCTAGTGGGTTCCAGGCCTAACAGTGTGAAGAAATACTGTGACTTGGTAATGGTGACGTGTCCCCTGTTGATTCACATGTGGCATGTGATGTCAGCGGTCAGTGTAACGGCATCTGTATAACTGCCATGTGGCTTGTCAGCGACGGCTTTTAGTTTACATGAACTGTAAATTGCTCATGATGAGGTCATCAGAGAGATCACTCGCCTAGCGCATAGTGTGTGACCTCAGCCGGTGATTTCTCGCCTTCCCTACTGGATTGGGATAACTTCAGTCTGGCACAGCTCACTACAAGGAATCACTAATGCAGCGGAATGAGTGACAATCGGATGTGTTGAACGAACGTTACGTTGTTGTTTTAATGAGGAACTGTAGTGAAAATACTGTAATGAACAAAATTGCTTTTTTTTTCTTTTTACAATATTAATTTACAAATAATTTTAGTCAGTGTTTGCCCATTGTAAACTCCTTTCCTCACTCTGATTTACATTCTGAAATGTATCGCTGATGGCATCATCTTTAGTCCTGTCAGGGCTTTGAAAATAATGCCTGGTCTCCCAGAATGCTCTGGGAGGAGAATTCCACAGAGCTAAACAACCTAAGGCCCTTTTCCACTAACAATCGCAATCACAACCGCCAGGGATTGCGATTTTTTTTTTTTTTTGTTTTTTTTTTTTGTTTTTTTTTTTTTGTTAATTGTGTTATGCGATTGCGATTTGCGATTTTCATTTGCATTGCATTATCCTCTTAAAATCGCTCCAGAAAGTGATTGCGATTTTCAAATGGAATCACTATAGTGGAAAATACTTCTCATGATTTCTACGATAAAGTAGCAACCCTAGCGATTTAAAAATCACTAGCGATTTTGCGATTCAGCTGTGTAGTGGAAAAGGGCCCTGAAGGACAACTGTAACAAGAGGTATGTGGAGGCTGCCATTTTTGTCCTTTTAAGCAATACTAGTTCCTTTGCATCCTGCTGATCCTCTGCCTCTAATATACCTTTAGACTGCTTTCACATCTGGACATTGCGTTTTATGCGACGTTAAGGTGGCACAACGTGCCCCTAACGCAACGCAACGCATGGTGGTGTTAGAGTTTGACGTTATGTACAGCCATGTTATGCGTCTCCTGGTGCGTCGTTTTCGTTCCATACTGTTAGAACAAAAACGGCACATGCGTCCAATTTAAAAAAACAAAACAAACATTACTGAGCATGTGCAAACATTCTAACGCAGCTAAATACGAGTATAACGCACAGCATGCTGCACTTTCATTTAACGTGCAGCGTTATACTCCAACGCAACGTGGGCACTGTGAATAGCCCATTGATTTTTCGTTGCTGCGAGTTGTTCTGCGTTACGGGCTGCTGTAATGTGCGACTTTAACGTCCTGATGCGAAAGCAGCCTAAGCCTTAAACCCTGAACAAGCATGCAGCAGATCAGGTGTTCCTGACATTATTGTGCATGCACTACACTACTGCAAAATAAATATGGCAGCCTCCATAATATCCCTCTCTTCAGTTGTCCTTTAAAGGGATTTAGAACTGACTAAAACAAAAATTTATAGATACCTGGGGGTTCCTCTAGCCCCATCTGCTTGGATCGCTCCCACGCCGCCGTCCTCCGATGTCTGCAGCTCCGGTACCGGGTCCCGTCACTTACGTCAGTCAGAGCCAGTCTGACATAAGGGAAGTGCGCCCTCTACGTATCTCTCTAGCAGGTGCTGTAGTGATACGCATAGAGTGCACTGCTCCTGCGTAGACTGGCTCAGACTGACGTAAGTGACAGGACCCGGTTTCCGGAGCTGCAGACATCGGAGGACGGCGGCGTGGGAGCGATCCATGCAGATGGGGCTGGAGGAACTCCCTGGTAGGTATAATATCTTTGTTTTAGAGAATTCTGGTACATGTTAAAAGTGAGGTATCTTGAATAATTTGCTGCTTTCTATTATGTATTTATATGGTACTGACATCCTCTTCAGCACTTTACAGAGTACATAGTCATGTCACTGACTGTCCTTAGAGGAGCTCACAATGTAATCCTTACCATAGTCATAGTCTAATGGCCTACCTTATTATTATTATTATTATTATTATTATTATTTATTTATTTAGCACTGACATCTACAGCACTTTACAGAGTACATAGTCATGTCACTGAATATCCTCAGAGGAGCTCACAATCGTATCCCTACCATAGTCCTAGTGTAATGCCCTACCATATTATTATGTATTTATATAGCACTGACATCTCCTGGCGCACTTAACAGAGTACATAGTCATGGGAGGGTGATTGACCTCTGGGGCGCACCCCCTTTTTCAGAAAACGGTGGATGGGAGGGTGACTGTCAGTATAGGCTGCTCATCCATTTTCCCAGAAGGCACTGTGAGAGATGATGGGGCTGCTGCAATGAGTCAAGAGCCGATCACATGCATACTAGGCTTTGATTGTAGAGACCAGTGAGTCTAGGGGTGGGGTTTTTCAGTCTATTTGTCAGGTGGGTAGGAGCAATTGGTTTATTAGTTTTTTGAAGATAGACTTCCAGTTTCTATAGCTGTAGCAGAAAGCTGCTGGACACTGGTGGTAGTTCAAGTATTACTAAAATGGCTGCAGAGCTGCAATGCAACAAGGATCCAGATGCTGGCAGATTGAGTCAGAACCACCTATATTATCCGTTCATTGAGTTACATTTTTAGGTTGACTTTATTTTTTTTTTCCTGGAGAGAATGCTGCTTTTATTGTGCGAGGTGATTATCCTGTGAAAGAGCAGATGTGCTGTTTGACTGTCTTGTGTTACACCTTATTACGCCATGTGCACTGCGCCCCCCCCCCCCCCCCCCCCCAATGTCTAGAGGGAGCCATGTGCTGTAATCTTCCAGCGCTTGGGATTATTGTCTGCATCCATCTCTGCCCAGAAATAGTATCTGATAAAATACCACCTTAAAGAGGAACTGTAGGGAAAATGTCATGAATAAAATATTTTTTTAATTTATTTTTTGTTTTTTCTATATTTATTTTATAAATGATGTAGTCAGTGTTTGCCCATTGTAAAATCTGTCCTCTCCCTGATTTAGGGCTGGTTCAGACGGATGTCTGTGTAGCGTCGCGTCTGGGGGCGTTGTGGCGGCTGCGCGGTCAGGCTTTCATTAGCCTTCGGTCGCGTCGTGATGCGGTCGCGTTTTTTTTTCCCGTAGGGGAACATTAGCCTTCGCGGTTGGCCGCTCCCTGGAAGCTACATGTTGCTTCCAGGGGCAGCCCGACCGCTCGCGAAAATCGGGACCCGAACGCCGCGTTCGGGTAAAAGCGCGCAAAAGCTCGGTGTAAACGCTCCCATTCACTTGAATGGGAGCGTTTACCGCGAAGGTTCGAACGCTTGCGGTAAACGCTCCGCAAGCGTCCGTCTGAACCAGCCCTTATTTCTGAAATGTATCAGAAGTGGCAACATCTTTAGTCCTCTCTGGTGATCTCTGCAGAATGTTTGTTTACAGAGAGTTATAAAGCCAGTGCAAAATAAACCTTGTCTCCCAGAATGCTCTTGGGAGGAAAATTTTGCTTAGCTTAACTGCCTGGTCTAAGCATTACTAGGAGGGCTCTGTAAAAATGTGAACCCTGAATAGTTTACTGCATTCTACTGCTTTTTATGCAGAAATGTTGGGGTGAGGTCAAACCATAAAGTCCTGCTAAGTTTAAAGTGAACCTGAACTGAGTTAAATTTATTATTATTATTATTATTATTATTTAGTATTTATATAGTGCCGACATCTTACACAGCGCTGTACAGAGAATATAGTCTTGTCACTAACTGTCCCTCAGAGGAGCTCACAATCGAATCCCTACCTTAGTTGTATGTCTATGTATGTATCGTGTAGTCTAGGGCCAATTTAGGGGTAAGCCAATTAACTTATCTGTATTTTTTTGGGATGTGGAAGGAAACTGGAGTGCCCGGAGGAAACCCACACAGACACGGGGAGAACATACAAACTCCTTGCAGATGTTGACCTAGCTGGGATACGAACCGGGGACCCAGCATTGCAAGGCGAGAACGCTAACCACAATGCCACATGGCTGCATGGTTTATTTAAAATAAACACATAAAGTACCAGCAATGAATATCACATACTTACCTCGTAGTTAGTCCCTTACACACTCCAATGAGTTCTGGGTCCCCATGAGCTTGCTGGTTAGTCTGTCCCTCTCGGTGTTACAAGCCCTACTGCATAGAGCCAAATTAATCCATGCCATGCACTGATGAGGATCAAACAATCTGAAACAGTCTGCATGTTGGATTATTATGGCTCTGTACAAATTAACAAGCTAACACATCATTGTATTCCAGCGGTTCTGGAGGTGTGTTTAGCTTCTAAGGGTACAATGGTTAATTTGCATATATTCAGCAGTGATGCCTTGGGAGACATCTCAAGCTCACTCCAACCTGAATTATCGCAAATTCTTTCTGTTTTAGGAAAGCAAACTTTTGTTATACTTACCTCACCGTCAGCTCCTCTCAGGGTAATGTCCAGGTTTCCCTATGGCTCAAGTGGGCGATATTACAGTTTAACAGTGTGCTGACCAGGAAGCTGTTATGGGTTAAGGCCATTTTCAAAATGTTGGACTGAGAATTCCACTGATCAGTGGACAAACAGGATACAGGAGAGGAACAGGAGATTGAGTAGACTATGCAGAAGGGTAAGTATGACGTGTGTATGTTTATTTTGACTTTTAATTTTCAGTTCAGGTTTGCTTAAAGGGAACCTAAACTGAGAAGGATGTGGATTTTTCCTTTTAAATAATACCAGTTGCCTGACTCTCCTGCTTATCCTGTGTCTCTAATACTTTCAGCCTCAGCCCCTGAACAAGCATGCAGATCAGGTGCTCTGACTGAAGTTAGGTGGGAATAGGCGCATGCTTATTTCAGGTGTGTGATTCAGCCACTACTGCAGTCAAAGAGATCAGCAGGAATGCTGGGCAACTGATATTGTTTAAAAGGAAACATCTGTATCCCTCTCAGTTAAGGTTCCCTTTAAAGTGCAACTGTCGAGCATAAAATCAAAAATCAATTCTTTATTTTTATCTGGTAAACAAGTAATAAAGATGCTAACCAGGCAACCCAAAAGTTAAAATCACTATTACTATTTCTTGTTGATAAATGATCATTCCCCAGTTTGCCTGACTCTTATTTGGTGCACACGAAATTTGGTAAACAAAAAGGAAGTTGCAGGGCATGCTGGGTTGTCCTTTTTTGCTTCTTTATTTCCCCTCAGACTTAACTAATGCAGCTGAAACCTCTTTCCCTCCTGTTTTCCCCTTCCACACCTCTGTACCTCTCTGATTAGCCAATATTTCTCATGCTGATACAATGTACTTTCTATAGTGAAGGGCGGGCAAATCAGGAGAGTAGGGTAGGAAATGACATCAGGATTGGCTTCAAAATAGCCACACTTAAAATGGG
Source organism: Hyperolius riggenbachi (assembly GCF_040937935.1). NCBI lineage: Eukaryota > Metazoa > Chordata > Amphibia > Anura > Hyperoliidae > Hyperolius > Hyperolius riggenbachi. The sequence continues at coordinate 212,995,540 of NC_090656.1, forward strand.
AAATGCTAAGGATTTTCTCTTTTTTTTTTTTTTACTGTAGAAAAATCACTAAAATCAAAACGTGGACAGTACAATACATGACGTGTTATGAAAGTAGAGCAAGTATTTATCTACTTATATGTGTTTTTTTTCTTTTTTTCTTGAGATCGTATGGGTGACAGCTCCTCTTTAAAGGACTCCCAAATAGGAATCTTACCATGGTTAATGGAATAAAAGAAAAATATTTTTCCTATTAGTAAAAATCCCATTGTTTTTGTTGTGTATTTAGAGGTCAATAGAGCTTGTTTAGTGATGGCATTTAGTGCTGCTGGGTTGAAATGTGCTGCTGTGATACAAACTTTTACACAATTTCTTGAAATTTCAAAATACTTTGTATATCCTCGGTGTATATATATCATTTTTGTTTCCCAAATGCCTCCGTTGTGTGTTATATGACAATGTTTGATCTCAGGCTAGTGATTCTACATATGCGGTATAGGTGTCTGGCATGTCTCCTGTTCGATTTAAACCTGTTTTGCTGAGAATAGGGGTAATTGCAAGTTGAAGAATTAGACTGGGGAGGGTGATGGACGTGAAAAATTGGGATGCCTTTGTTGAGCGCTGTGTGCTCATCAGGCACAATTAGGGGGACTTTGTAAGCTAGATGGTTAATGTAGAAGAAACCAACCCTTTTGTCTTGCGAGCGAATAATGAGTGATCTCCAATCTGGAGACAATTTAGCCACACTTGGAAACTGTCATGTTTGGAAATCATTTGTTTGCAGCGCGATTAGAAGTATAAATTAGTGGAAAAGGGAACGCCGGCGAATTCATCTTTCATCTCTCTCCATCTTTTAAAACCACTGATCATTTTTAATTGAATGCAGACAATTTCTCTCCCTTGTTTGTAAACAACTGCTTTTAAACGGCGGCCACATTGAGGGGGGTGGGGTATGGAGCAGAGGCGGGGCATGCGGTCATAATGGTGCATTGGGACCGCAGAACAAGCCTACAGATTCATCTAGAAGTTTCAGCCTTGAAGGCCAGGTCTAGCCTGAAGTTTTATTTCAGCTCCTGATAGCGGATCCCAAAGGATCAAGTTAAACTCCCCAGGCCCCTTTCACACTGGGGCATCTTCACTGCGTTACCGCACAGTAATGCTAAGGTAACAAAAGTCTATGGTTCATACCTGGACGGTGGGATGCGCTAGAAGTGACGTTTACGCCGGTCGGGCATCCTCGCGTTGGTGGCCGGCTTGCGAGGCGACAGACCGGAAGCCAAGTCTATGGCGACACGTATATTTTGGAAAAGTTGTGCTGCGACACGCATGCGCGTAAGCGTGTTTTGTCAATACACTTTCACACAATTCGTTTTATCGGCCCGCAGGAAGAGAGCCTCACTTCCTGCTAGGCTGTCAGCCAGACTGGGATTGCCGCGCATTGACGCAGAAGTCCCTGAAGGCTGTTTTTTAGCGTTGCAGTGCAATCATGGCATCGCACCGCAATGCTAATGCTGGTAGGCAGTGTGAAACCGGCCTCACCCTATCAAACAATAAATGATCTCATTAATCTCCAGATCCCATCCTACCCGCAGCCTTCTCTCCTCCCATGTGAACCTCTTGTTCTTTAGCTTGGGAACCTCCTCTCACTCCCACATCCAGGACTTCTCATGAGTGTCACCTCTCCCTTGTAACTAGCAAATCCGACCCTCACTTCCCCCTCCACAGACCACCATGTTCACATCACTACTAGAAATGGTCAAGGAGATGCTAGAAATACTGGCTTCTGTGCAAATTGTATGCAGGTTTAAATTGTGCCATTTAAAGTGGATCCGAGAGAAACTTTTACTCCTTGCATAATTGTGTTCTTTTCATATAGTTTATAGGGCATTCCTCAAGCCAAATACTTTTTTTGTTTTGTTTCAAAACTCTAATTTCCTATAAATTAAACAAGCCTTGCCCACAGCTTCTCCAGTGCCTTGGTACTCTAAGCCTTAGTAGCAAGGCCTTATGGGAGCTCAGTCTGGGCAGGAGGAGGAGGTTACTAGCCAGAGATTTCAGAGGCGGAGGGGAGTGACGTTTTCACAAGCTGAGGGCTGGAGATGCAGAGCAGCTTGCCTGTGTGTAATTTGACAGAACACGGCCGCTCTCATTGTATCACAGGAATAAATAATCATATACTATTAAAGCTGTTTGCAGCTAAATTTTCTGTGTAAACTATCTGAACTTTATATAAGATATCTAGACAAGTTACTTATTAAAGTTAGATTTTTTTTATCTTGGATCCGCTTTTAATGTACTTCCTGGCAATTTCGATTGACCTATTTCCAAACTTCTTACACTTGGCATTCATTTTGTATGCCAGTTGGAATCAGTAGCATCCCATTGACCATCTGTAAAGAGCCTGCAGTCACCCCACCTTACCTCCTCTCTCTGATGCTTACATGTTTACTCTTTGTGGCCAGCATGGAAGCGCAGCACATTGTTGAGTGGATAGATGGGCGTGCAAATCCCACGGATTCTAATTGGCCCAGTTCCAAGCTGCATACGTTTTTGCATGCAGGCTGTAATTATAATCTCATTGGCCATCTCTGAACAATGCTCTAGCTGGACAGTAAGTGAGGGCTATGCTTATGTAGCTATAGGACATGGACGAAGGGCCTGCCTAGGCTTTCCTTTACCTGGAGACTTTCAGTTTTCAGCTGCTTATATCACACAGGCAGGGTTATATGGTCTGAGTCTATTTTCATTATCGCTGAATTCCTGGAATCTCTGAATTCAGTTAACACTCTCTCAACGCTGAATACCACGGCTATTCTAGCGCTGCCATTTGAAGAACATTAAAAAGTACAGTTCATGGACCCATGTATTCGCAGTGTTCTCCCCAGGCTCTTTCAGCCGGGTGCTCCACCCGGCTAGATTTGGTGACCACCCGGCTGTCATCGGCTCACCTCTTCACCTCCTCCTATGCTGTAAGCAGATTCCCTGCATTTTCACCGCGCCCCACCCGGCTACTTTTTCATGCCACCCGGCTGGAAAAAAATTCTGGGGAGAACACTGTAATTCGTATAACAATGTATTTTCTGCTGAGCTTGCCCTCACTTCAGAAATTCAGTTTAGAAAGAAAAGAGAAAACACTTGAGTGATCTGTAAAGCCTTATTCTGTCACGGTGGAGGAAGGCAGAGGTTGAAACATTTGGGGAAACTGTCCTTGTACTTCAAAAACTCACCTTCACCTAAAATTTAACAAGACAATTTTTTTTTAAAGGAATCATGTCGACTAGTGTTCATTGTATAGTATTTCCTTTGGAACTTCCAGTTGAAATAACCTGTGTAGGTCTGTAGGCAATGGGATGTGTTCAAACTGACTTGTGTCACGCTGTGTTGCCCACGGCCTATGCGATCATATGAGAATGTTCACATCTCTTGAGTGTGCTCACCCACTAACAGTGTGATCGGCCAGAAGTATGTGTGTCTATACGCACGCATCACATACTGCTTGCTCTGTAGATGGAATCGGCCATTATTTCCCACAATGCAAAGTGGTTCACAGACCGGAATCTGTCAGGGCCATGATATCACGCTGTGGAAGGGGTTTCGCCACAATATCGGCCATACAGAGATCCCTGATCGTCTGTTCAAGAAAAGGTAGAGAGATCTCATGGGAAGGGAGTATCAGCTACTGATTGGGATGAAGTTCAGTCCTGGGTTAAAGTTCCTCTTTAAAGTGCTCTATTTTTGTATGGATCTGAAACTGTGATCTGCTGGTGTGCAGTAATTTTCTTCCCTGTGTCACGTATTCATGTTTCTTTTCTTTTTGTAGTTTGTGATGTTTCTCCCACATTCCCCTTTGAAAGGACATTGGCCTCAATTCACTAAACTTATCTCCTGTCTTTAATAACTCCTCTAGAGTTGTTACCATGGTGATAAGGCATGTAGTATTCAGGAAACATTTTACCTCAGGCAAGCCTAAAGTTAACTCTTCTGTCTTTAAATTAACTCTCCAATCCTTAAAATAACTCCAGAGTTAAAGACAGGCTGTTAATTAGCTGCATGTGAAAATAACTACAGAGGAGGTAAATTAACTACAGAGGATGTAAATTAACTACAGAGGAGGTAAATTAATTACAGGACAGGTAACTTAAAGAGAGTCTGAAGCGAGAATAAATCTCGCTTCAGACCTCATAAATAGCAGGGGCACGTGTGCCCCTGCTAAAACGCCGCTATAGCGCGGCTTAACGGGGGTCCCTTCACCCCCAAATCCCCCTCGATACACCCGGGGAGCGCTTCCTGGTTGGGGCAGGGCTAACCGCCGCAGCCCTGCCCCACGCGCGTCTGTCAGCGCGTATCTCCGCCTCTCCCCCGCCCCTCTCAGTCTTCCTTCACTGAGAGGGGCGGGGGAGAGGCGGCGATGCGCCGCTGACAGACGCGACTGGAGGCAGGGCTGCACCCGTTAGCCCTGCCTCCAGGAAGGGAAATTCTGCGACCTTTCTACGACACACTTTTGCGGGGGGTGGGTTGGGGGTGAAGGGACCCCCGTTTAGCCGCGGGATAGCGGCGTTTTAGCAGGGGCACACGTGCCCCTGCTATTTATGAGCTCTGAAGCGAGATTTATTCTCGCTTCAGAGTCTCTTTTTAAGGAATGAAGAGGTAAGATTACTCTCTCACGTGTGGAGGTAAGTTTTCTCTTGCCTTATTATCTCTAGCATTATCTTAGTGAATCAAGCCCTATGTGTTCAAAACTTAAAGTGGTACTTCAGCATAAACAAACATACTGTCATTAAGCTACATTAGTTATGTTAATTAAAATAGATAGGCAATATAATCTCTTACCCACCCTGTTTTAAAAGAACAGGCAAATGTTTGCTTTCATGAGGGCAGCCATCTTTTTGAAAGGAGGTGACACGGAGCATGAGACACCGTTTCAACTGTCCTGTGTGCTGAGCACCCCTCCCAGTTCCTAGGCAACGTGAATAACAACATAGAAAGTCCCATCATGCTTAGCACAGCGTCAGGGAAAAAAGCCAGGGCAGTTTTCTTTGATGGGTGGAGCTTATCTAAAAATTCAGCTGAAAATGATGCTTTGGTAAGAAAAACAAAGTTCTGATGCTGTGAAACTGTTACAGAAACACCAAGCCTTTTCAGTGCTGCTGAGTGGATTTTTAGTCCAGAGGTTCACTTTAATGTGCAGATGGAGAGTATAACTGAATTTTGTAACTTTCTGCAACTTTAGCTGTTGTCTTCCTTCCAAGAGGAGTCTGGGCTCACTCAGTGTTTAGGGGGGAATCCTGGGCAGATTGTCCCCTTGTGAATGACATCTGTAGAACGCTGTACTCTGTGGTTCTCTGATAACTACATGCCATTGTGCGGTGAGCGTATCTCTCATTGTGCTACTAAAGTTCTTCCCTCAAACTCATGACTTCAGCTGCACTCTGTAATTTGCAAATGCATGTTTATATTTTATTTCAAAACGTTGCCTTTGAAACGGTCGGGGGAAGACTCTGCAATTATGGTATCTTTCCGTGTATGTGGTGATCAGCCAACTAGCTCCGGTAGCTCCAGAACAGCGAATATGTAAAAATGAATTGTGTGTGTGTGTGTGTGTGTGTGTGTGTGTGTGTGTGTGTGTGTGTGTGTGTGTGTTGGGGGGGTGTCTTTTTTTCCGGGCACAGTGGATTTCCTGTTACTAACAAAAAACCTTTACAATGTAAATTCTTCAGAAGAGAGGGATGCGGCACTATTTTATACAAACCTAGTAGGTGAGTCAGGGGTGTAACTAGAGGGGGACAGACCCTGCGACCGCAGAGAGAGGCCCAGAGCTGTAAAATAGGCCCAAGTTTAAAGGGTCCTTCCTTCAGATCAGTTGTTTATGTTTCTACCTTGTTATGGGTGTGAAGATTAGGATGTCCACACTTGTTTTGACTCTTGTAAAATGGGTCCCAGGCTGTGAGAGTCACCAGGGGTTGGCAAAGGAAAGCGTGTAAACATTCAGCCCCATGAGCACTGATGCGTCCCTCGCCATCCTTCCTAGTGTCTCCGTTCAGCCGTTCTCAGTCGCGCTCAGTCGGCTCTTCTGCACATGTACGGAGGGACGGTGAGGGACACATCGGTGCTCATGCGGCTGGAGGAAGCCCCGGGTAAGCAACAAATCTTTTTATTTTGACATCTCAGGTACACTTTGATCTAGCGCATGCACGACCCTTAAAGGGGACCAGAGACGAAGCACCTTCATGTATTTTGCCATATATGTCAGTGGGAACATTAGAGAAAACACCTACCCTGCTCTCTATTTCATTATTTACTGTTCAGCTTGCTTGTTATCAGCCCTGATAAAATCCCTGACTGAGCATTCAGTCGGGCTTTGCTCAGGAATCATTATAGCCGAGTCTGTCTTCTGTGATGTCTTTTCAAGCCCAAGCCTGCCCCCTTCTGGCTCTGCTATAATGACTCAGCTATAATGATTCCTGAGCAAAGCCAGACTGAATGCTAAGTCGGGAATTTTATCAGGGCTGATAAGAAGCAAGCTGAACAGTGAAGAATGAAACGGAGAGCAGGGTAGGCATTTTCTCTAATGTTCCCACTGATATATATGGTAAAATACATGAGGGTGCTTCGTCTATGGTTCACTTTAAAGCGTTCCTGAGCCGAAGTTCGAGAGGCGGCCCCCCTCAACATCGGGACCGCGCTCCTTATCTGTTACGATCGCGGCCATGCAGTAGCCATGTGAGTACAGCCACGTATGTGCAGTAGCATGGGCTCCTTCACTGTGGCATTGATTGCATTATAGATGACAATATAGCATAGATATGTTTCAGTGTTCTCCCCAGAATTTTTTTTCCAGCCGGGTGGCATGAAATAGTAGCCCGGTGGCATGAAAAAAGTAGCCGGGTGGGTCGAGATGAAAATGCAGGGCAACTCTGCTTACAGCATAGGAGGAGGTAAGGAGGTGAGCCGATGACAGCCGGGTGGTCACCAAATCTAGCCGGGTGGAGCACCCGGCTAAAAGAGCCTGGGGAGAACACTGTGTTTATTATCCTCTTGCTTTTTTTTTTTTGCAGCATATACCAAAACAACCATTTCAGTTTTGTCTGAACTGACCCTTGCGGGACCCATTGCGGGTTTGTATTGGTGGAGTGGGTTGCGCAGAACAGGGCAACCATAACAAGTTTGAACTTTCCTTCTGCCAAATCTTAATTCTCCTTTTGTCAGTGGCTTACATAATGTTCTCATTTTGTGGCGCACATCATTAGATCTCCTACCCCCATTGTTCTCAGAGCTCTCCCAGCCCCGTGTGAGGTCATCTGAGATTGCCGTGGTTTTTTGTTTGTGGCGTTCTGTTTATGGCTTTGTCACGGAGTGACAGTAAAACAAGAAGAATATAAAAAAATCTTTTCCAGATTGAAAACTAAAAATCCAGCAGCCGGGGCTCTCTGGGATCTAATTTCTGCACAGTTTACATTAAAAGTTCAAGGGAAGCAAGGGGGAGGCGCAGGCAGCGCAGAGCATGGAGTCTGTGGAGTTTGGCCAGGCCCCAGGATGAGCTCATTGGTTTGTGCTATCAGAAGACGCGCTCGCTCTCCCGGCGGCCATATCTAAACTAGCTGTCGGCTGCTGTGGCGGGGGAGAGAAATCTCTGAGAGAGTGCTCATTCCTGGACTGCATTGCTCCCTAAATCACCTTTTTGTAGCAGAGTTAAAGAGACACTGAAGCAAAAAAATATATATGATATAATGAATTGGTTGTGTACTATGAATAATTACTAGAAGATTAGCAGCAAAGAAAATATTCTCATACTTTTATTTTCAGGTATATAGTGTTTTTTCTAACATTGCATGATTCTCTAATATGTGCAGATTACACAACACTCAGCATTCAAAATGATTCTTTCAGAGCAGTCTGTGAAGTAATGAACTCTCCTCTAGCAGAGGAAAAGTAAACAGTTCAATTACAGTTAAGATAATAAAAGTCAGATAACAGCCCTCTCCATGACTAAGTTAGTCGGAGAGCTTAATAGCTTTTTTGCATAGAGATAACAACTGGAGTTTCTCAACTCTTCCTGTACTGGAAACAATTACACTGATGTATCTGATCTTAATGTTTTTTTTCTTAGCTGTACTACACATACAAATCATAATATCATTTTTTTTTCCGCTTCAGTGTCTCTTTAAGTAATAGAGAGCCAGAACTGAACTAACAGGATTTTTTGTAGTTGGTTTAATGGAACCAAAAGTCTTCTACTTTTACTTATACATGTATATACAGATACCATTCTACACGCGATCTCTACTCTACTAACCATGTTCTCCTGTCTTCCTCTTTGGTCTCCTCTTCTCACTCCGGCTTACAAGATTTCTCTCTATCCTCTCCGCTCCTCTGGGACTCCCTCCCTCAACACATCTGCCATTTATCCATACATACCCTTTTATATGCACAACCTAAAAATTCACCTCTTCAGGCAAGAATCCTCTCTCACTGAGGACACTTAGCTTTGGCTGCTGACTACCTCGCTACTATCTCACACGCAGCTTTGCCTTGCCGATTGGCCTATCCCCTTAACCTTCCATGTTAGGTACACCATTCAATTTCCCAGCAGATCGATGGGTCGAATCCATTATTTTCGATATGTCTAATCCGCTAGCGCAGTTGCAGTATAGAGCCGCCTGTCTTTGGGGGCACTCGGGCTCCCGAATACCTTAGGAGCCTCCTATGGCGGCAGAGTGCAGTATTCGACTGAGAGGAAGGTTCCCCCAAAGGAAGGTTTGTTAATGAACCTGCTTTTGAGGGAGCGGCAAGGAGGTTTGTTTGAGAAGTTTTCTGCACTTCGGAGCACCCAGGTGCTCATTTTAACATCAGTCACCAAAAGTATCCTAAAATCGGTGTAATGTTGGGATGGTATTGGTTTTCCCTACCTGGGTCCTGTGCAGTGTGTGGCTTTGTGCTGCTCTGCAGGTGCTCTTTATCACAGGCTTTGCATAGGCTCCGCTCTGCAGACATCTGTAAATGGAGGCCTTTCTCTGCTGAGAGCTCATGTATAATGCATCTGGTGGGCCACTTTGAAGTTTGTGTTACTTCTATTCAGTCCCGGCTTCAAAGCCCCCCTCACTTCTGTATTTATGTATTCACAGCCAAAGATAGGAAATGTTACCAAAAGGTGAAGTGGGTGTCTGGGAGTAAATAAAGAGGATTAATAATTCAGCACGTGTTTAGGAAAGGTTCAACTGGAATTATCTCAGGAACAATGTGGGGAACAAGTGTATCTCAGCGTTGCACACAGAGGCGGGAGACAAAGGAGCCTGCTTATATAGCGGCAAACTCATCCGTATGCAAGTTGTGGTGATTTCCCACTCCGTCTGCTCGTAAAATGGGCTTCTTATACATTCTGGAGATTATTATTTTTCTTTTTACAACTTTGCAGTGGTTTTTAAAGAGTACTTGAAGTAAAACCGTGTTCTCCCCAGAAATCTTTTCTAGCCGGGTGGCATGAAAATGCAGCCGGGTGGTGCAAGATGAGAGAATGCAGGGCCGGTGCTTCTGTGCGCAACTCTGCTTACAGCAGAGGAGGAGGTGAGCTGATAACAGCCGGGTGCTCACCAAAACTAGCCGGGTAGAGCGCCCGGCTAAAAGAGCCTGGGGAGAACACTGTAAAAAATAAAATAAAATAAAACAGAACCCATCATGCTAGGCTCTGACTGCTACAGGACTGGGGGGTCCACAGTGTTAAAGCGGACATGAACTCAGAACTTCCTCTCGGTTCTAAAAGATGAGCAACAGCATAATAACCTTTAAAGAAAAACATTTTTGTTACAGCTGATACAATTCATGCAATAAATCTGCAGTGTCTACTTCCTGCTTTCATGAGAGCAGACACAGGGTTAACAATCCTATGTTTACAAATTAGCTGCTCTGCCGAGGTAGCCCGCTAATACAGCTGAGGGATCAAATCACAGTTGTGATTAGGTACAGATGAGGGGGAATTAGACAGGATAAACTCTCTAAATGCATACAAGGATGCATGTGTCTATGGTTTCCTTCTATCCTGTGCAAGAGTTCAGGCCCACTTTAAAGGACACCCGAGGCGAAACTAATGAAAGAAATGATTGTATCTATCTTCCTTCTCCTACAAATGACTATTAACCCTTTTTATCTCTTTCCTGCTCTCAGAAGCCAGTTTCTGCTAGGAAAGTGTTTTATAGTTGGAATTTCTTATCAGTGAGGGTCACAATGTAGTCACTTCCTGTCTGAATCAGGACCGACTTGCATACCTGATATTTAACGCTTTCAGGCAAAGAAAGAAAAAAAGGAACACAGCATAGTTATTGTGTGCTAGGCACTGTACGTAGGCACTGTACCTATCTCCTCATGTCATCTCGGGTTTCCTTTAAGTTATGGTGCACCATGAGATTGGTGCTTGTAGCAGAGGTTGGGCTGTATGTGTGCACACTCTTCAGATGGCAAAGGGGTGAGTCATGGAGGAGGTTGGAGGTGCTTAGAGACGGTCTCATTCGTGTTTGAACTCTAAAATATTTGTCTTGAAAGAAGATAAACAGGATTGGGAACTTGAAATTGAGCAATGCTTAATGTCTGTGTTCATAGTGTTTGTGTTCCAGACTGTGATTCTTAGTCGGGGGCGGTGATGAACTGATATAATTTACCAACCGTAAATACTGTTAGGTCTGGCACATAGTCAGATCTGTCACCATTGGGCAACTTAGGGGTATATGTTCCCTAAACTGCGACAAGCAGTATAGCATTCGTAAAGTCTAGTGTAATGCATTGCATGTAATCTACTGCATTACACTCTACTCATCATGCGGTAGGACTTGACACCGTTATTCTGCTTACAGTAGTTTAGTGAATGTACCTCTTTAAAGAGACACTGAAGTGAAAAAAGGATATAATGATTAGTATGTGTAGTACGGATAAGCATAGGATAAGCATCACTAGGAGAGTAGGGATGTATACTAATATACAGCAATGTATAGCTGTAGGAAGTGTTTCTGATGATGAAACCAGGATAATTACCATAAAGATGGGTAACCTGAATAATTTACTGCATTCTACTATATGTCACAACAGGGCCCCTTTAACCCTTCTGTAAGCATCGGCAAATAAATGGTGCAAGTAATGAAGTCAAAGGATAATGAGCAGAAGAATGCTGGAGAGAATGCTTCTCCTACCTTTGTATAATGTGGCTGTTTGGTCTGGAGGGGAGGGGGGGGGGGGGGGTACTGAGAGTAGGGGGATGTTCACCTGTGCCATCCACACACTCTGTCATGCGTGCTACATCTGCCTGCTGTGACTCATAATAACACGCTGTATAGCAGATACAGGACACAGCAGGAAGCTGCTACCCAGGACAAGGCTTTCCAAGGGTTATTGCTTCATCTCTGATGAAAACTCGCTGTCTTGGTATGAAAGCTCTTCTCCTCGTACACAAGTATTTACATTCCGTCTGCACAACGCTGTCAAGCCCTGTTGTTTCAGCTATCCAAGCTGTACCTACAATATGTGAAATGGCCTGTAGAAATCACCGCTATGTTTAAAGTGGTCTGTGTAGTTTACCAAAGCTTCTAGATAAGGAATGGGTCATGTGTTTGCTGACAACCAATCACAGTCCAGAGCTTGAATTGAAATTGACAGGACCAATTAAAATCGCCAATGGCTATTACAATCGCTGGCAAAAAGCTTACACTTTTTAAAATCGCTACCAATATCGCCAGAAAACGCTAATGAAATTGCTAACAAAACGCTAATTAAAAATGCTAGCGTTTTGTAGTGGGTTCCAGGCCTTAGGGTGTCTTGCCCAAGGTCTCTTTCTTACTGAATAGGGGCTGGCTACTGAACAGGAAGAGCTGAGATTCAAACCCAGGTCACCTGTGTGTCAGAGGCAGAGCCATTAACCAGTACACTATCAGCTAAGGGTATATAATATGTCAATGTCCTATGTGTGTAAAAAAAAAAAATATATATATATATATATATATATATATATATATATATATATATATATATATATATATATATATATATATATATATATATATATATATGTATTTTTCACAAGATCACCTCCATAGTTTGGCTGGCAGGAGCTCTGTATGATAATGAGCCCTCAGTAAGCACAGCTTCTGCTGCAGTGAGACCTGGGCGTGCTCCTCGCTTCTGGCAATCTACCTGGAGGACTGAACTTGATTTTCAAGTTGGTCTTGAAAAACTCTCATAGCGGAGATGACAAGCATTCCAGGAGGTGCGCAGGTTCTGGCCAGCCGAGTTGGCTCCCACAGAAGTGTGCGCCGCGTGTTTTCGCTTCCTCCTTTGCACAGATGTGAATTTCAGCTTGGGAGGGGACGAGCAGCTTAAATTATGGACTTTCTGTTTTAATGACCTGGGCTATTTAACGAGCCCTTTAATGCAGCGGTAACGGCTTTGCAGCGTGTAATCCTGTGTGGCGTGGAGCAGACTTGCTCTCTTTCTCTGTAAATAACGTGCTATAAGATGCCGCTCTTTTCCTTCATTAAAGGGGAACTTCAGCCTAAACAAACATACTGTAATTAAGTTACATTAGTTATGTTAATTAGAATAGATAGGTATTATAAACTTTTACCCACCCTGTTTTAAAAGAACAGGCAAATGTTTGTGATTCATGGGGGCTGCCATCTTTGTCATGGGGGCAGCCATCTTTTTGGTTGAAAGGAGGTGACAAGGAGCAGGAGACACAGTTCCAACTGTCCTGTGTCCTGATAACCCCTCCCAGCTGCGCTCGCTAGGCTTCAAATGTCAAATTCAAAATGTAAAAAAAAAAAAAAATTGCACCAAAACAGCAGAACGAGAGCAACAACATCAGAAATCCCATCATGCTTTGCACAGCGTCAGGGGAAAAAAGCCTGGGCAGTTTTCTTCTGTGCAGCTAAAAATGAGGCTTGGATAAGAGAAACAAAGTTTTGATGCTGTGAAAGGCCTCTTGCACACTGCAAGCGATTCAGATTCAGATTCCGCTTTTTAATCAGTTTTTACATCCGATTCCGATTTGCGGTGTGCAGGGAGCAAACTGCAAATCGGAATCTGAATCGGATGTAAAAACTGATTAAAAAGCGGAATCTGAATCGGAATCACTTGCAGTTTGCAAGAGGCCAAACTGTTAAAGAAACACCAAGCCATTTCAGTGCTGCTGAGTAGATTTTTAGTCCGGAGGTTCACTTTAGAACACTGCGAGTTTCCCTATAAATGAAGCAGGAAGCTAATGGACTGTCCTTTCTTATACCTTTCATTAGAGGTAAGGTATTATAAGTCAGCTCCTACATTCTGATTCATTTTACAGTCGCTAAATTCAGTTGCTAAATTCTAAAAGTGCACTTTTTGTATAGTGTACATTCTAAGTAGTGTAGTACTCTTTTTGCATTTCATGTTAAGTTATAGGAAACCTGAAGAGAAAGCAGTGCCCTAAATAGGTACTTACCACAGTAGAGTGAAGCCTCTGTGTATCCAGATGCTTTCCTTACCCCCCGTACCTCCATTGATGCAGCGCTCGGACCCCCGATCCTCCCTGACCAGGGCCTTGTGCGTAGCCGTGCTCCGGACTGTGAACGAGGACGCCAGCACAGAAACACAGAGTTGCGCACACTTAGCAGAGGAATCCAAGACTGAGCAGTTCTGTGCTACTGTGCAGGCACATGGTGCCCTATGCAGCGCAGCCACACTTGTCCACGGATTGGAGCACAGGCACAAGCTTCCCAGGGATCCGGGCATTCAGCGGTGGTCTGGAGGGGGACGTGGGAAGCCTCTGCCGAGGTAATTATCTGTTTGTTGTTGTTTTTTTTCCCTCCTTTTAAGCCCCGTTCCTTGTGGGGACAGAGGGAAGGAGTCAAAATAGTACTTGGGCTTTAGGAAGAGAATGTTAATATTTGATAAAGATTTAATGAAAAAAAAAATATCAAAACAAATGTCTTGTGTTGCAGAGCTGTAGAGCGGTGAGGGCTGGAGCTGACTGTCTGCAGGCACTGTTGATGGAAATCTCCCAGCATGCATTTTGGTAGCCAGTGTCTTGTTGGCATAACTATATCATCAGGAGCCAAGAGATTACTTAGATTATGCCTTAAAATCAAAGAAGAAAATAATGGAATAAAACTTATGTAACAGCTAGGGCTACTGCCCATTACTTATTTGCCCAGCGATCAGTTCCTGGTTACATAACTTGAATACCACTTGTGTAAACAATCACGTTTTCTTATTGAAAAAATAACTCGTTCTAAGTTCTTTCTGCGTTCCCTACAGGTGCTCATTAACAGTGCAATATTTTCCACAGATGCAATCATTCAATCAGAGAATTATAATAGTACAGAAAACAGCGCAGTAGGCGGAGAAAATTGGCAGGGGATCATTCTATGGTCAATGAGAATACAGAATTTTGTTGACTGAAATGTTGGATTCTACGATCGTATCTGATGAGAGAAAATGCCCTAATCATCCCGTTTATGCAAACGATAATTGCGGTCCGATTCCTTACAATCCTCAAAATCTAATCGAAAAATTAGTGATGTTAGCTGCAAGTATGTAGCTACTCGTAATATAAATTATGGTAGATATCGATGGCCGTGGCGACACATGGGGGTGGGGGGTGTTCACTAACTTATGCCATCGCCTGTAGCTGATGCATTCCACTTGTGGCTCACGTAACGCCACTACTTCCTCCTTCAAACCTGAAAGGAGGAAGTAGTGGCGTTGCGTGGACTGCTATCGGTACACATTGGCTATAGACGGCGGCATAGGTAAGTTAAACCCCCCAAAACACCCCCCCCCCCTCCAGCCAAGGCAGCACTATCTAATTTAAATTTTGATTGCGAGTAGCTATGTACTCATAGCTAACATCACTATGAATGATCGCATCTGAGGAAAAGATTGTACCGTTAATGGGGATCTTTATGTCCAGTGTTCTCCCCAGAAATTTTTTCCAGCCGGGTGGCATGAAAAAGTAGCCGGGTGGGGCGAAATGAGAGAATGCAGGGCCGGTGCTTCTGTGCGCAACTCTGCTTACAGCATAGGAGGAGGTGAGCCGATGACAGCCGGATGCTCATCAAAACTAGCCGGGTGGAGCACCCGGCTAAAAGAGCCTGGGGAGAACACTGATGTCCCTGTGTTGTGGAACTCTGTGCCTCGTCGTTACCGAGGTGTTTTTCTTGTACGGAGCTGTGAGTGATTGTGCATGAAAGTGTCTCTTTCTTCACCTGCTTACGTTGAGGCCAGGCGAGTTCATGTGTGCTGTCTGTGTAGGCGGCTTCAGTTAGTGCAGCGGGAGTGAGCGTCTCCTTGTGCAGCGCACGCGGGGCAGGGTTCTGGCCGGCTGA
This sequence comes from Hyperolius riggenbachi, assembly GCF_040937935.1. Classification (NCBI taxonomy): domain Eukaryota; kingdom Metazoa; phylum Chordata; class Amphibia; order Anura; family Hyperoliidae; genus Hyperolius; species Hyperolius riggenbachi. Next base: position 213,010,857 of record NC_090656.1, read on the forward strand.
CAAGATTTGTTGATGAATCATCCTCCTGAGAATGGGATGCTTCTTTTTTACCAAATTGTTTTCACGTTCGTCAGAATGAAAAGATTGTCTCTGTGCGCCGGCAGAGCGGAGGGCGCTGTTTTTTGGGCGCTGCTACCTCTGTCTACCATTCAGCAAGCTAATGATACAGCCAGCCTTGGAAGGCTCTAGAAATTGTTTATTTACAAGTGATCAGAATAAAAAAAAAATCTGAATAGTATATTGTTCCAGAAAATAAAGGACTTCATAGATAATCTGGAAGCCTGAGATGGCAAAGTACAGCATGTTCCAAACCTGCAGAAATGGCTTGATGGGTAATTGCTGTTCATCGTTTATTCAAAAAAGGTGCAAGTATCCAAAAGACAAGGCCATAATGTGCATCATGTGACGGTCGTGGGTGGGGTCATGCAGATCACACTGTTGTGCCCCTGGAGTTCAAGCATGCACCTGCCGAGGACTTAATGTCATTGGGAATCATTAATACAAAAAAAAGCCAGATACTTACCTAAGGAGAGGGAAGGCTCTGGGTATTAATGAGCCTTCCCTCTCCTCTTCCATTCCCCGTTCCAGCGCAGGATCCCTCGTAGCAGCATTTGACCAGTTAGGTCAAATGCTGCTGTCTCTTGAAGGGAGGAGCTGCTGCCGCAACGATGGCATCGGAAGAGGAGAGAGAAGGCTCATTGGGACCCAGAGCCTTTCCTCTCCTTAGGTAAGTATTTGGTTTCTTCTTTCTTTATTATAAACTCCCAATGAATTTAAGATGCTCATATTAGTCGATTTTCTCGTAAGATTGACCATTTGAAGGTCTTGTATATTTATTATTTATTTATTGTATTTATAAAGCGCCAACATATTACTCAGCGCTCAGCATTCTAAGAGTGACAGGTCGCGTCCTAAGCACAGCCGCAGCCGCACTCGGATATGAATCCACCTTTCCACCTCCACCATGGAAGCCGCTGACAGGTGGTGAATTCTCTCATGTAAAAGCGGCCTTTGGGCTCTTGCACACTACCATTCCGATTTGCTATTTTACATGCGATTCCAATTTGCGATTTTTAATTGGTACTGCTTGCTGCTTTATCTGGGTCTTTCTTATTTTAATAGCATCCAGGTAAAATCTGAATTGCAAATCGGATTTTCAGGGGGCCTTAAGGCGCTTTTTCCACTAGCATTTCTTTCTATTTTCCACTACCGCCATCCGATACGGCGCAATTGCAGTGCGTTCAAGATTTCTGATGGGAGAAAAAATTAAAAATGGCAGAAAATTATTTGAATTGTAAATCATGGGAAAATCGCATAGCGGCATGATTTCTGTGTGATTTTCCTGCGTGCCTTTACTTTATACACAAATGCAGGAAAAATGCAACAGGCTGGCAATTGCAGATTGCTTTCGATCCTTAAAAAAAAAAAAAAAAAAAAAGCGATCGAAATCTGTTTGCAATGCGAAATGAAAAGGGCCCGAGTGTTCATTCATTTTGAATTGGGAAACCTAGTCGTAGAGGACTCAAAGGACACCTGAAATGAGAGGAATATGGCAGCTGCCATATTTTTTTCATTTTAAACCCAGTGTTCTCCCCAGGCTCTTTTAGCCGGGTGCTCCACCCGGCTAGTTTTGGTGAGCACCCGGCTGACATCGGCTCACCTCCTCCTATGCTGTAAGGGCCTGTTCACACTGCACGCGTTTCCAGCCGCGTTTTGGAAACGCGTGCAGGTGGCCGATACGCACGACATCAGACATTGCATAGCGTGCAATGTCTGATGTTCACACTGCATGCGTTCCGGACCTGTGCGGTCCGGGAACGCATGCTGCACGCAGATTTTGCTAAAACGCGTGGCTGTCCCATTCACTTTTCAGTGATGGGATCAGCCACGCAACGCACACAAACGCGGATTGCCATGCGTTCGTACGCATTGCGGTCCGCACGCGTTCCGCACGCATGGCCATCCGCATTTGTGATCTGAACGGGCCCTAAGCAGAATTGTGCAGAGAAGCACCGGCCCTGCATTCTCTCATCTCGCCCTACCCGGCTACTTTTTCATGCCACCCGGCTGGAAAAAAATTCTGGGGAGAACACTGAAACCATGTAACTTGCCTGGCTGTCCTGCTGATCTGTCTCTGATACTTTTTAGCTGTAACCCCTGAACAAGCATGCAGATAGATGAGTGACTGAAGTGTGAATCGCACACCTGGAACAAGATGAGGTGAATGGAGTCACACGGTTGGTGCTTGAAAGATCAGCAGGTCAGCCAGGCAACTGTTACTGTTTAAAAGGTAAGAACTATGGCAGCCTCCATATCCCTCTCACCTCGGGTTCCCTTTAATGCCGTTTGTAAATTCCAGCTTTTCATAGTGTCGAATGGTCACACGGCAAGGAGTGAGAGCCGCTCGCCTTCAGTCATTATGTATGAAGGGATTTGGAGTGCTAACAAAGGGTCAATAATGGTGTCCACCCCTCATGTCTCTGTGTAGAGCCAATTGTGCCTGATTATATTCTCCTCTGACCTGACCCAGGCGGCAGCTCCTCCAGCAGAAGGAATAGGCTTTTTAGGTTTATCACGTGTATTGGGGCCTGTTTATTTTAGCACTGCGTTAGTTCGGCTGACCTCGCTACTTCCATAAGGACCTTTCTTCAGTGTCTGGTGGCCACGGCGACCTCAGGCTGCTCACATCTCAGGCAGGAAGTGAAGGATGCAAACATACAGTCCTCAGACGTCTTAGGTGGAACGGATCCCATTTAACACAATGGCTGGAAACGTGCTGCTGTTATGTTCTATGATAAATATACCACCACTGTCACTGTACAGTGTTCTGTTTACCACGCCATAAACACTGTTGTGTGTGTAGAATGAGTTGTGTGATCAGCTGAATTGCAACTGGAAAGGTGGAGAGGGAAGAGGCAAGACTGTTCCTTCAGAAAGCTGAAACTGATTGGTTAGTCATGATCACAAATGTCACTATGGACAAGAATACTCCCCTATCTACTGCTATATATCCATCTATCTGGGCACTGGCCATACCTGATTGTTAAACAACTTCATAGCAGAAACAATGTTGAGATAGTTGGCCTATGTGTATGCAGTGTGCAGTTTTATCCAAAAACCTTTTTTTTTTTCTCGTGGAAGGTGTACTTTACAGTAAAAAAAGTTGACGTTTTTGCAAAATAATACACACAACAAATACCTGATAACGATCACCTCTGCCGAGAGTGTGTACAGCAGTCCTTGATCCCTTGGCCAGTTGGGGGAATGTGTTTGGCTGATCACTGGCCAAGACCTTTGTTCTCCCCATCCGCCATGTGATGTCACATGAAGTCCCCCCATAGCAAGAGAACAGGCCAGCTAGCGATGCAACTGTGTGTGTAGTGTCAGCCCTGCAGTGTTGCCCCAAGGATCGGGTGCCGATCAGTAGTTGACACCCCCTTTTCACTTGAAAAATCTTTACCTTTTCTCAAATAGATCACAGGGATGTTGGTAAGGCTGATATTGTGGTGAAACACGCTTGCAGTGTGATGTTAGAACCTAGACCTACATCATACTGTGGGAGCCTCGTTGCATTGTGGGAAATAAAGGCTGTTTCCAACTGCCAAGCAACCAGTATCTCCCTCCGTACATATCTATTAAAAAAACAACCTTTTAGCCTAATGCATTGTCTGGGCCTGAGCCCATTGTTGCGTTTTTAAAAAAACTCATTAAAATGCATGCCTTTTTGAAACGCGTTTGAGGCGTTTTAACACACTTAACGACCACGGTCAGCCGATCGGCGGACCTAGGTGTTAAGTGGTTTTACATGGAAACGGCCGCTCTCCATGTCAGTTCACGGAGGGTGTCTCCGTGAACTGCCTGCGAGCCTCCGATCGTGGCTTGCAGGCGAAACGTAAACACGTGTGGAAGAAATCCCTGCTGTTTACATCATACGGCAAAGGAGATCTGCGATCCCCGGCCTCTGATTGGCCGGGGATCGCCACAGTCTGATAGGCTGAAGCCTGTCGGCGGCGCAGGACGGATCTCTGTCCTGTGCCGCCCAGGGGAAAGAGGAGAGAGAGGGAAGGACAGGGAGGCTGAAAATCGCTGCGGAGGGGGGCTTTGAGGAGCCCACCCCTCCCTCCCCGCAAGGCGAAAATACCTGGCGGTGATCAGACCCCTAGTGGCGAAAAAAGGGGGGAAGACGGGTCACCCTGGCTGTCTGCTGATCTGTGCTGTGGGCTGGAGAGCCCACGCTGCACAGATCAGCGCAAAATGGCCTGGTCCTGAAGTGGTTAAGGCCTCTTGCACACTACATGCGATTGATTTTAATCGACTTTCACATGCGATTCCGATTTTTAATTGTTACTGCATGCTGCGGTTTTTTCTTTTGATAGCTTCCAAGGAAAATCAGAATCGCAAATCGGATAGTGTGCAGGGAGCCTAAAACGGCTTAAAACACATTTCAAAAACACATGAAAAACACTTTCATTTTTATGTGTTTTTAAAAACGCAGCAGTGGGCTCTGGGCTGTGGTTATAGATAATGGCAGTTGGTGCTGTTTTTTTTTTTTTTAATTCATTTTTTAAATTTTTTTTTTTTATTTTATGTCTGCCAGTAGTAAAGATGACGTGCAGGCTGATTGTGGATCAAACAACATGAACTGATTACATGGCGAACATCAATCATTTCTTGTTCTCTCTTCTGTTCTGTAACTTCTCACTTTGCAATGAATTTATTTATGTTTGTATCCCTTTTTGCATAATTTCCTCTTAAACCGTTCCTGTTCAGAAGCTAGGTCAGAAGGCAGGAATGGTTTTAGGTAAAATAGGGCCCTAGGCAAAAATAGATGCGGGGCCCCTTTCATTCTCACTTTACTGACCGTAAACTTGCGACAGACTTTGACTTGTGGGTCCTCTTAAGAGCTTTGAGCTTTGGGCCATGGCACAGATCAACCCTCTGGAAGCACCAGCCAGCCTGGTCAAAAAGCACATTACACATAATAGAGGTTTCACACTGTACTGCTGCACACTGTCATTTATGTTGCCGGAGTTTCCTTTTAAGCCCAATTTGAAGTATTGTTGGCAGAATTAATTTCATTTTCTGTCCTTTTTTTTTTTCTATCTGTTATTTTTCCCCCATCTCTGCCAGCAGTGTAATTTTACAAAAACATCTATCAAGCCATTTAATTCCCCACACATCTGTACATAGAGGGCCCACTTTTCATCACCTATATGTACTTTCCTTATAATTAAAGGCATTTCCTCATTGGTTTCACCAATGCCTTTCCAAATTAATTGGACGCCAACAATTGTTCCTTGACTCGCTTCCAATCCATCCCTAAGCAGCGGCTTATTACCTCGGCTTATATTGAAGGCGACGACTTCTAAACTTTTCTTTTTTCTTCCCCCCCTCCCCCTTCCCTTTTTAATATTGTGTCTGAAAGCACTTACCAGTCATAATTGAAGCCTAAGTAATCATTGTTTCATTGTTGTAGTTGCCTAGAATGGTAGTTATTTTGCTTTCCCGCGGGGTTAATACACTTGGTGGATGCATTCCAGAACCATGCTTAATCCATAGCCTGCCATTAACCACCAGAGAGGGAAGGAAATTAAACTAAGGCCTACATAATGAGCCTGCGCTGTCTCCTCTCCGGGTCGGAAACCCAATACTTTGCAGAGCATTTGTGTTGCTGCCATTTGTTACCTGGATGTTGGGGCACTATTATTTCTATTAGTTTTTCTGTTGCTGTTGTCATCTGCAGACCTCAGTGGAGGAATATTTTCTTCCAGATACTTTTTCAGACTCATGGTAGGGTTGTAGTATTGTGTGTTGGTAGCGGTTGTCACAGGTGGGAGATTAACTTCCCCACTGAGAATTACAGAGTCCAGTTTTGTCAAGGGAAGAAAAAAGTCACGCGTGAGATGTGCAAACTCATTAAAGCAGGCCATACACTGGCTCGATTCCCGGCCGTTTCGACAGCAGATTCGATCCTGGGATCGAATCTGCTGCCAATCGTTCGCGGTAAACGCAGCCGCCGATCCGATTTCCTCCCGAAATCGGATCGGTCCGTCGATCGCGCCGTGCGGGAAATTACCCTCGAACGCCCGCGGGTAAAGTGCGCGTCGCTAGCGGCGGCCGATCCGATCAAGTATACATTACCTGAGGCTGGCTCCCGGGCGTCTTCTCCACACTGCACGGCTCTGTTCCGGCTCCATCCACCCCGGCGCTTCCTGTGTCACTGCAGTGACCAGGAAGTTTAAATAGAGGGCGCTCTATTTGAACTTCCTGGTCACGGAGTAACACAGGAAGCGCCGGGATGGAGCCGGAACAGAGCCGTGCAATGCGGAGAAGAGGACCCGGAGCCAGCATCAGGTAATGTATACGGGGGGGGGGGGAACAGGCGGCAGGAGCAGCTCAGCAGTTGGTGAATCGGTTTCAGGCTAAAATCGATTCACAATCTGTTTGCAGTAAAGGCAGCCATACGAGCCCTCTCTGATCAGATTCGATCAGATAGGGATCTGTCAGCTGGTCGATCTAATGGCACATCGACCAGTGTATGGCCACCTTAAGGGCCTGGGCACACTTTACCATTCCTGATTGGATCTCAGAGCCGTGTATCATTGTGCAATACATAGGGACGTCGGAGTACGTAGACAGCACTGTCTGATGTGCATGCTTGAGGTGGCCGCTAACAGTCCAATTTCTAGGGAAAAATCATTTGAACGATCATCTAATTCTGATCGGATTGGTTGTAAATAATCTCCTTTGGTGGGCACAATCGATTATGAACGATTATAAAAACAGTTGTCAGATTGAATTTTTGTTAAACTAAAATTTGAATTTTTTTTTTTGTATCAGTTGTGATACATAGAAAGCAAAGGCGGGTTCGTTGATGGTTGTTGATTGTGTAGTAAACTCTTTCACATCCGATCAGAATTTATCTGATTGCTCAAATGTTTGTTTTTTCTTTTTTGGACAAGAAATTGGATTTAGTGGCAGCCTTTATGCGCTGTGCGTTTTTTGTCCTTTTTTTATTACCACTGACTTCTACTGTAGGTACCCAAAAATTGCTTTGACTCCACAGCCCTGCTTGCTACAGTCTCATTGTGAGAGTTATAAACCTTTTGGTTGACTTGAACTCTTGCACAAGTCTGAAGAAAAACACAGAGAAATGCACCCTGTATGTGTTTAGAGAGTTTAGCCTCTAATTCCCCCTCATCTGTGTCTAATCACAAGTTGTAATTTGATATTTCAACTGTGTCAGCTGACTGCCCTGGCAAAGAGGCTAATTTGAAAGCACAGGATGTTAACCACCCTGGCGTTCTGATTAAATCGCCAGGGTGGCTGCGGGAGGGTTTTTTTTAAATAAAAAAAAAACTATTTCATGCAGCCAACTGAAAGTTGGCTGCATGAAAGCCCACTAGAGGGCGCTCCGGAGGCGATCTTCCGATCGCCTCCGGCGCCCAGAATAAACAAGGAAGGCCGCAATGAGTGGCCTTCCTTGTTTCGCTTATATCGTCGCCATAGCGACGAGCGGAGTGACGTCATCGACGTCAGCCGACGTCCTGACGTCAGCCGCCTCCGATCCAGCCCTTAGCGCTGGCCGGAACTTTTTGTTCCGGCTACGCTGGGCTCAGGCGGCTAGGGGGGCCCTCTTTCGCCGCTGCTCGCGGCGAATCGCCGCAGAGCGGCGGCGATCAGGCAGCACACGCGGCTGGCAAAGTGCCGGCTGCGTGTGCTGCTTTTTATTTCGTTAAAATCGGCCCAGCAGGGCCTGAGCGGCAGCCGCTGGCGGTGTTGGACGAGCTGAGCTCGTCCAGACCGCTCAGCTGGTTAATAGGTCTGCTTCATTGAAAGCAGGAAGTAGAAACACTGCAGGTGTTTTGCTGGATTTGTATCAGCTGTAACAAAGAAATGCTTTTCCTTAAAGCTCATTATGCTGTTGCATATATTTTAGAGCAGAGAGGAAGTTCTGAGTCCAGGTCGCTTTATAGCTGATCTATATATTTATATATTATTTTTTTTTGCCTGAGTTTAGCAGGTCACTTAGGATATTGCAGCCTTTGAGAAGCTCAGTGAATCAGGCCCTTTCTCTATAAATCCTCAGTGATATGAATGCACTGCAGGCCTTGCTCCTCCGCCATCGTTAAGCCATTCCTCAGTACTCAATGTGTTAATGAGCTGTCTCCTGTAAGCTGGGAAGTCACATGCGTTCATTAAAATACCAGTGTCCTATTTACCTGCCTGGCTCAGCCTTTGCAGAGGGCACAGTGCTTTCACTAATTTGCTAAAATCGTTTGCTGCAATTTGAGCGTTGGCCGGGAAACGTTATCTCTGCTAGCTGTATTGACAGGGCCCTCCAAGACTCTCCATTAGCGGTGACCGTTACAGAAGCATGTTCCTTAACTACACGGCTTCCCTGTATTCTGTAGGGTGAATTGGATGGTGGCCTTTGTAGTGAAAACTTGTAAAGCACAATGGGGATGGATGTTAAGAGGAGAACTAGTGTCGAAGAAAATGGCCCAGCCTATAATAGGAGTACCTATTACAGCAGCACTACTTCAGTTGCTGACTGCCAGGCAACTGGTATTTAGAAGGAAATAAATATAGCAGCCACCATATCCCTGACTTCAGGTGTCCTTTAAATTGAACCGGAGGTGAGAGTGATATGGAGGCTGCCATATTTGTTTTCTAACAATGCTGTGCTGGTCTATTTGGCTGCAGTATTGTCTGAATAACACCAGAAACAAGCATGCAGCTAATCTTGTCAGTTCTGACAATATTGCCTGAAACATTTGATCTGCTGCATGCTTGTTCAGTGTCTAGGGCTGGAAGTATTAGAGGCAGAGGATCAGCAGGGCAGCCAGGCAACTGGTATTGCTTAAAAGAAAATAAATATGGCAGCCTCCATATAACTCTCACTTTAGGTGTCCTTTAACTTTCCTTCACTCCAGTTTTTTTTATTTCATGTTGGAAAGAGTTGCACTTTACAGGGAACCTGACGTGAGAGGGATATGGAGGCTGACAGGTTTGTTTCCTTTCAAATAATGCACATTGCCTGGCTGTTCTGCTGATCCTAGCCATAGACCCTGAACAAGCATGCAGCTCAGATGTCCAGTTAGGATTAGGAGTCAGTAGAGGGAGGAGGGAAAAAGTCAGTGCGTCTTATAGTCCAAATGTACATAGCAGTGCCTATGTTTTTTCTAGTCCCCGTGTCTGGTGTCCCCCTGTGTGCGGTGTCTGCGTGTCCTATTAACGTTATTGAATGAGGAGACCATCAGATATTATACTGCAGTAATCAGAATAAATTAAAAGCACGTGTGTAAGGAATGATGGCAGATCGCTGCATTAGCTTACCGAAGAGGAAGGAATGGAAGAAATACAGCGCAAACGCCACCGCTACCATGTGGCTTTCACTAGGTTAGATGACAACAAAGCCATTGACCAATCAGGTGGGGGAGCGCTGCCCGAGTCAGCCAATCCCAGCGCATACGGCTACTGCCGGTTTGTTACACCGCCCGATAGTCCCGAGGGCGGGATCATGCTCGTCATTGCGGCCAATCACTGCACGCCCTCAGTAGCTGGGAGTGCAGTGATTGGCCGCAATGACGAGCATGATCCCGCCCACGGGACTATCGGGCGGTGTAACAAACCGGCAGTAGCCGTATGCGCTGGGATAGGCTGACTGAGGCAGCGCTCCCCCACCTGATTGGTCAATGGCTTTGCTGTCATCTAACCTAGTGAAAGCCGCATGGTAGCTGTGGCGTTTGCGCTGTATTCCTTCCATACCTTCCTCTTCGGTAAGCTAATGCAGCGATCTGCCATCTTTCCTTACACAGGTGCTTTTCATTGTTGTTCTCTCACTCGGCGCTGGTTCAGCGCCCTGATTACTGCACCATATTAATATCTGGTGGTCTCCTCATTCACTAATGTTAATGGCAAACACAGACACCGCAAACAGGGGGACACAAGGACCCGGGGGGGGGGAGCAAGGCATGACATAGAAGGACACCAGAGAACACGGGGACAGAGAATGACACAGGGGGGACAGATAAGGACACAGGGGGGGCAGCAGAGGACACAGGTGGACAGAGAATAACACAGGAGGACATAGAGGGACACCAGAGGACACAGGGGGACAGAGAATGACAGAGGAGGAGGGACACCAGAGGACACAGGGGGACAGATGACACAGGAGGACATAGAGGGACACAGGGGGACAGAGAATGACACAGGGGGACAGAGAATGACACAGCAGAACACAGGGGGACAGAGAATGACACCGGAGAACACAGGGGGACAGAGAATGACACCAGAGGACACAGGGGGACAGAGAATGACAGAAGGACATAGAGGGACACAAGGGGACACAGAATGACATAGGGGGACAGAGAATGACACAGGGGGACACCAGAGAACACGGGGACAGAGAAAGAATGACACAGGGAGACACCAGAGAACACATAAGGCGAGGGTGGAAGGGCCATAAGATGCCCTTGCACTACAGATGCACCAGGTTTAGTATATATAGTATATATATTTTTTCCCTGGATTTTGTCCTCTAAAAACAGGTGCGTCTTATAGTCCGGAGCGTCTTATAGTCCGAAAAATACGGTATGTATGTATGTATGTATGTATATATATATATATATATGTATGTATATATGTATATATATATATATATATATGTACATATGTATGTATGTATATATATATATATATATATATATATATATATATATATATATATATATATATATATATATATATATATATATATATATATATATATATATATATATATATATATATATATATATATATATATATATATATCTCTCTTGTCACTAACTGTCCCTCAAAGGAGCTCACAATCTAATCCCTACCATTGCCATATGTCTATATATATTATGTAGTGTAAGTACTGTAGTCTAGGGCCAATTTTTTTTTAGGGTGAGCCAATTAACTTATCTGTATGTTTTTGGAATGTGGGAGGAAACCGGAGAGCCCGGAGGAAACCCACGCAGACACCGAGAGAACACACAAACTCTTTGCAGATAGTGCCCTGGCTGGGATTCGAACCAGGGACCCAGCGCTGCAAGGCGAGAGAGCTAACCACTACCCTACCGTGCTGCCCTCACAAAGGTGGGTTGCAGAAGGGCAACCGACTACTAGAAGCAGGTGGAGATGTATAACCCTGACTCCACTCGGGTGACCGGACGGAGATGGTGGTGGTCACAGTCTTGACAAAAAGCAAACCTCAAATCACTTTAATTGGTTAAAGGGATGATCCCCCTCCGGAAGAAGGGTGAAGGCGCAGGATAAAGAGGAAAGAGGCGACCAGAGAAGATCAAATATGTTAAAAACAAATAAAATGAAAAAAAAAGTGAGGAGGCTTACCTCAATGAAGACAAATTCACGTATTAATAGAATTTTATTGCACTTGCAATGCGTTTTGTGGGTGCCTACCCTCTTCCTCAGGCCAAATAGCAGTGCCTAATAGTACTTGCAAAAAGAGAAAAGGACAAACCAGTAATTGCTGCTCAAAAACTGCACTTTATTAATTGGTCATTAAAACACACACATAAATTGCATGGGAATGTCAGGTAATTCCTGACAGTAAATAGTACTGTAAGATACAATATACGTGCTGCAATCTAGGAGGACAGTAAGGAAAAAGTCCCTTATGAAGACCCTTATTTTCCTTACTGTCCTCCTAGATTGCAGCACGTATATTGTATCTTACAGTACTATTTACTGTCAGGAATTACCTGACATTCCCATGCAATTTATGTGTGTGTTTTAATGACCAATTAATAAAGTGCAGTTTTTGAGCAGCAATTACTGGTTTGTCCTTTTCTCTTTTTGCAAGTGTTATATATTTACCAGTGCTGGTACCTGCACATAGAGCACACACTGATTATCATTAAGGTTCTATATACAAATTTTTCCTAATAGTACTTGTAGCCAGAAATATGGTGCCTCTCTTGTGGCTATAAAACGCTGTGCAATAAAATTCTATTAATACGTGAATTCGTCTTTATTGAGGTAAGCCACCTCACTTTTTTTTTTTATTTTCATTTATTTTTAACAAATTTTATCTTCTCTGGGCGCCTCTTTCCCCTTTATCCTAATACTTTTCAGGGCTGTGGAGTTGGTACAAAAATCATCCGACTCAGACTCCTCAGATTTTGAAATTTCCAACTCCGGCTCCAGGTAGCCAAAATTGCGCTGACTCAGACTCCTCGACTCGGACTCCACAGCCCTGCTGGCAACCATTTTGCATGTACATCATACTTGTGGGCGGAGCTCTGTTTTACTCTCAGATGTTTTAGGGCAGTAACGACAGTGTTCGGGGGCATTTGTACACGAGATGGGAAGCATACAGTCCCTCTCAGAGTAACAATTGAAGTGTGTATTAGACAGCGTTCCTCAGGAGGCTGTGTATTAATAGAATGCTGGATTCTGTTGACAAGGGTGGTAAATGTCTGGAACAGGTGAGGCTTGTAATGAAGGCATGCAGCCCGGTGACATGATACCCGGATTAGCTGGGGTTGTGGTCATCCTGTCATTGCCACTCTCCACCACAGAGGTGACATCGGCTGCGGCTTTTCAGCATGGCTGATGGGAGGATTTGAGGCCCTGAGTATGGATGAAATGTGTGACTCTTCCTGACTTCCGATAACTTTCTACATTAACGGTGTCTGGGACTCCGACATAACATTCAATAAAAATGTGCTTTCCTACTTTTTATTACCCATACAGTTATCATATTTGCATTTGTGCGCAAGTAATATTGTCTGTCTACATATTACCAAAGTACAGTTTATCTGCGCTGAAGGCTGCCGGTGCATTTTATTGCATAGCTGCTGTATTCAGATATTAAAATCTACCTAGTCATCACTTCTCAGCTGCACATATACTAGGAGAGAGAACTCAGTTTCTGCACTTTGCTAATGTTTACTAAATGTAACTGACAATGTAAACAAAAAAAAATGTTATCACCTCTGCACATGCTGCCAGAAGCTTTCCCCTGAAGCAAGGAGCTTTACACTGAAGAGCAAAGTGCTGTGTTTAACTGTTTGAATGCTTTTCTGCGACATTTTTTTTTTCCTGCTGAGTTTCATACCACTTTAAAGTGACTCAGAAGAAATTGCCCCATTTTGAGAAGGCTAAGCAGTGCCATGCAAGTGTCTATATTGATGTTTCTAATTGCAGCTAAGTTCGGAGAGGTTGGCATATTCGGTGTTTGCTTGATGGGGCATTTGGAAGCAGTGGCTGCAATATGTGAACACTTACGGCAGGTTTTCACTGGTGGCGCAGAATCCGTTGTTTGAAATGGGTCAACCACCATTCCAGTCCATTGAGTGGAAGTGGTTTTTAAACTATGGTCACAGCTTTTTGCTTCCATGTAAACATGGTAGATCCCATCATGTCATCTTCTCTTGGATGCTTCATATAACTTCCAGTGTTGGCTGTGGTCGGCCTTTTTGTGTTCCTTTTTAGGTTATCTAGTAAGGAGTACAACTTGGCCAGAGGTCGAAGGGGGTATGTCCTATATTAGAATGTATGCTTGTCAGAAACCGTACATTTTTAATGGAGCGTTTAAAGATTTTAGAGGTTGCAGTGTTCTCCCCAGGCTCTTTTAGCCGGGTGCTCCACCCGGCTAGATTTGGTGAGCACCCGGCTGTCATCGGCTCACCTCCTCCTATGCTGTAAGCAGAGTTGCCCTGCATTTTCATCTCGCCCCACCCGGCTGCTTTTTCATGCCACCCGGCTGGAAAAAAATTATGGGGACAACACTGGGTTGGAGAGTGAGGGAAGTATTGTGGAAGGGCATTTCAGAAGAGGGGTGAAATACGTGAGAACTATTGAAGAGGTGATTCCAGAGGAGGACAAAAGGTGGCCATATACAGATCTGAGATTACGGTTGGGTTGGTATCTGAAGTCTAGTAATGATTCTATCAAATCGACTGAATGTGTTTATTCCCCTGCCGACCGCTCCATGCCAATTGGTGTGAACGCGGCGGCAGCCCCATGACCACACCACGCTGATTGGCTAGGGGCGTAGTTTGCAGGAGATCGCGCGCGCCGATGTGCGCACATCCCCGCTGGAATGATGGAGCTCCGCTCCGCCCTCAGTCACCCAGCAGCGATCACCGCTTGGAGACTGTTAGGTGGCAAAACCGCCGTGTAATAGGACTGTACGGTGCTACGATCTACGGCAGCGCTGTGCTGGGGACATTCGTGTGACACAACAGAGAGCTCTGTTGGTGAGGAGAAAAAAAAAGGGGGGGGGGAGGGTGTGGATCACTTATGTGCAGAGTTTCGAGGCCTTAAAGCTGCAGTGGCTGATTAGGGAAAAATGCCCTGGTCACTTGGGTGGTTTAACACTGTGGTCCTCGAGTGGTTAAACGGAAGCTGAAGTGAGAGGAAATCAGAAGCTGAAATCTTCATTCCCTCATAAACAAGGCTTGTTGCCTGGCTGTCATGCTGAGATTTGGGCTTTAGTTGTGTCACACACCTGCAACAAGCATGCAGCCAGTGGAGTCACCGCATCTGATTTGCTGCTCATTCTAGGCCAGCTACTTATAGTATTACAGGCAGAGCATCAGCACACAAGCCAGGCAGCCGGCATTGTTAGAGAATGCAGAAGGCAGCCTCTGTATTTTGCTCACTTCAGGTTCCCTTTAAAGAGAACCCGAGGTGGGTTTGAAGAATATTATCTGCATACAGAGGCTGGATCTGCCTATACAGCCCAGCCTCTGTTGCTATCCCAAACCCCCCTAAGGTCCTCCTGCACTCTGCAATCCCTCATAAATCACAGCCACGCTGCTGACAAACAGCTTGTCAGAGCTGGCTGTGTTTATCTCTATAGTGTCATACAATTGGAGAACCTCACTCCCAAACAGTTCCCGGGGCCCCAGGCTGGCTCATGCACCATTGTTTTTAATCATTGTAGTATCCCATGCAGTTTAGTTAGGAGGGGGGCAGATGAGAGGGAATATCCTGCACGCTGGTGCCCCCTGCTGGTCATATAGCCATTGTCTATATGCAACCGAAGCCCTCTCCTACTAATTGGCTGACTTGCTCAGCTTTTGCTTGATTATCACTGCAAGCTAGGTGTATTATGTGTGCACTTTTCATTGGCTTATAAGCAGCCTGCAGGCTTTATAAAGCAGCAGAGAACTGTTTGGGAGTGAGGTTCTCCAATTGTGTGTTTGGTAAGTTTTAGAGCAGTAGGAGACAGACCTTGGAGGTGGCAGCTCCAAGGTTTTGGCTGCGCTCACATATGGTGTTAAATGCTGGTTCTGGGGCCCCGGGCAGTGAGAGTTCCCGGGGCCCCAGGCTGGCTCATGCACCATTGTTTTTTATCTCTATAGTGTCAGTCTGCTGCTATCCCCGCCTCCTGCAGAACTCCAGTCCCCGCCTGCATCCCTTCCCTCCCTGCTGATTGGAGGGAAGGGACAGGGGCAGGGACCGGAGCTATGCAGGAGGCGGGGGAGCAGCTCAGACTGACACTACAGATGTAAACACAGCCTCACGGCATGGCTGTGATTTATGAGGGATTGCAGAGTGCAGGGGGACTTTAGGGGGGTTTGGGATAGCAACAGAGGCTGGGCTGTATAGGCAGATCCAGCCTCTGTATGCAGATAACATTCTTTAAACACACCTCGGGTTCTCTTTAACCTCCTGAGCGATAATCCCGAGCTGAGCTCGGGGTATGTCGCGCAGGAGGAGTTCTCAGGCCCTGGTGGGCAGATTTGCATTATTTTTTTTGTTTTGTTACACGCAGCTAGCACTTTGCTAGCTGAGTGTAACTTCCGATCCACCGCTCGCCGCCGTGCCGCGCAGCCCCCCCCCTCCCCGACCCCTTGCGCAGCCTGGCCAATCAGTGTCAGGCAGCGCTGAGGGGTGGATCGGGACTCCCTCTGACGTCACGACGTCCATGACGTCATCCCGCCCAGTCGCCATGGCGACCGGGGAAGCCCAGCAGGAAATCCCGTTCTGAACGGGATTTCCTGCTTACTCTGATCGCCGAAGGCGATCGTAGTGGGTGGGGGGATGCCGCTGGGCAGCGGCTATCATGTAGCGAGCCCAGGGCTCGCTACATGATTTAAGAACTAAAAAATTTTAAAAAAAGTGCTGCGCCCCCTCCTGGGCGATCTTATTGTATCGCCCAGAGGGTTAAAGGACACCTGAAATGAGAGGAATATGGAGGCTGCCATATTTATTTCCTTACCAGTTGCCTGGCAGCCCTGATGATCTCTGTAGCTGCAGTAGTATCTGGATCACCCACCTGAAGCCAGCATGCAGCTCATAACTGATGTCCGGCTAGATTGTCGGGCTTCAGTCAGAAACCTCTAAACCTGCATGCTTGTTCAGAGTCGACTGCAAAGGATTTGGAGACTGAGGATCAGTAGGGCAGCCAGGCAACTGGTATTCTTTAAAAGGAAATAAATATGGCAGCCTCCATACCCCTTTGACTTCAGGTGAGCCTCCTGTATCCATGAAAGGTTACACTACATACGCTCTTTGCATTTTGTCGAACAAAATAATCAGTGTGATTGTTACACATTTAAATCTCAAGTGTATTTGATCAGAGCTTAGGTGTTTGCAAACATCTGATATGGACACCTTGTCATCTTCGCAATGTCGCCTTTGTGCTCATTGAACACCTGTGATCCCCACTGCTCACTTGGTGATGGGAATAAGCGGAAAAAGGTATTAAAGATTGCAGTCAGGCCCCTTGACACCCACTAGACCGTAGGCATCAGGCTAGGTTGTCTTGTGGAAATCCTGCTCTGCTCTCAGCTCCCCCCCCCTCCTTTTTTTTAAGTGCCTTTAAAATCTAATGTATCATAGACTTAGCATAAGCTTTGCAGGTTTTATAGCAGCAGCCATACTGTTGCTCTCCCATCTGCAGGATGTTACAGGTCATTTGATCAGGTCTGAGGAGGTGGAAGGCCTCCGCTCAGAGATAAACCCCTCTCCTCTTTGTCCAGGCAGATTGCTTCCCCTCACATTGCGGCTCCACATGCAGTATATGCTGCTAACTCCAGTTGATTGCTCTCTCACCATCGCCAGTCACTCGCCACTGTGCAGGGGTGACTGCTGAAACAGAAGAGTGTTTACCGGTCACTGAGCCCATCTTTCTGCTGCATCCACCTGCGTCTCCTCCCGTTGTCACAGAAACCGGCATCACTGCACTGGATGTGGGCTGCACAAGCCAATTTGTAATTGGATGTTATTAAAAATTACTCTTTACATTTCCATTTTAGTCTGCGGCCAGCTATGATACCGCAGCTATGCCAAGGCGCAGAAATACCTTCCTGACACAGAGGATGGCTGCGTATGATCGCTCCCTCTCGTCTGTATTCGAACACCTATAATGCAATGTGTGTAGCTAGTGGGTGGAGCCACACAAGCCATTTCTTTTAGTCTGTGTGTGCCAGGAAATGCATCCAGAGGTGCTTGGTGTATGGGCATACCTACCAGTATTTTGCTTGAAGGACACCTGAAAAGAGATGTATTTTCAGGCTGTCAGATTTATTTCCATTTAAAAGGAGTCCAGGTAAAAAAAAAAATAAAAAAATAAAAAATAAAAAAAACTTGCCTAAGGAGAGGGAAGGCTCTGGGTCCTATAGCGCTTCCCCGGTTTTCTCCTGGCCAAATTGTTCCTGTGCTGGCTCCCCCGTTAGTCTCTTGCGCATATGCAGTAGGGAGCCCGCCCGCCTTCGGGAGCTCTTGGGCTCTCGAAGACTTCTGAAGCTCCCCCAAAGAGGCAGAGAGCAGTCTCCAACCCATCAGGCTAAGGGCCCATTTTCTCTAGGAGCGATGCAGCTACATGCCCACATCGCACCGCGGGTGTCCTGAAACACATGCAAGGCAATGGAAGAGTTTCCACTGAGTGCATGTTGTGCGAAGCGATCCGCTGCAGATTCTCGCACGGCCGCATCCGCCCGCAGCCGCGTCCCATCTCTTCAATTCACTTCTGCATCGGGAGATGCGGAAGTGATGCGGCCGGCGGTGAAAGTGATGTGGCTACGTAGCCGCATTAACATTACTTAGTAGTGGAAACCCTAACTGGGGAGCCAGCGCAGGAATGACAGGACCAGGAGAGGAAAGGGAAGGCTCTATAGAACCCAGAGCCTTCCCTCTCCTTAGGTAAGTATCCCTTTGTTTTTCACTTCAGACTCACTTAAAGGGAACCTGAAGCAATTAAAATATTTAAAATAAACACATGACGTAGCTGCAAATGAATATTACATACTTACCTCACCGTCAGTTGCTCTGAGAAGCTCACCATTTTCATCTTACAGTGATCCCTTTCAATTCTGACAATATTTTGTCAGAACTGAAACATACCAGTTGCTGTCAGTTACAACTGAATGTGCAAGGTAATGTCCATGTTTCCCTATGGCCCAAGTGGGTGATATTACAGTTTTAACAGTGTGCTGACCAGGAAGCTGTTATGGGGTAATGGACACCTGTGTATGGTTATTTTGACTTTTTATTTTCAGTTCAGGTTTTAAAGCAATACCAGTTGCCTGGCAGTCCTGCTGGTCTTCCTGACTGCAGTAGTGTCAAAATCACACACCTGAAACTGAGTCTATTTAGTCAAAGTTCAATCAGAAACATTTGACCTGCATGCTTGTTCAGTCTCTATGGCTAAAAACATTAGAGGTAGAGGATCAGCAGGACAGCCATGCAATCTGTATGGTTTAAAAGGAAATACATATGTCAGCATTCATGTCCCTCTCACTTCAGGTGTGTTTTAAAATGATCATGCATTTTTCCTGATTAAACACAGTCCTTTCAGGGTTCTGCGGGGGAGCAAAACTCCTCCCGGCAGGGGGAACATGGCCGGGCCGCACATGTGTGATGAAGGTTTCTGAAGAGCTTTGGCAGTCTTCTGAAACATGGCTGACAACCAGGGCTGTGGAGTCGGAGTAATTTTGGGTACCTGGAGAGGAGTTGGTGGTTTCAATAAACTGAGGAGTCGGAGTCGGAGGATTTTTGAACCAAATCTATTGCCTTTGTAAAAATGAGACTAAGGAGTCGGAGAGTCGGAGCAATTTTGGGTAGCTAGAGTTGGAGTCTGTGGTTTCATAAACTGAGGAGTCGGATGATTTTATTACCGACTCCACAGCCCTGCTGCCAACGCAGTCGAAAAGAGGGGTGGAGCATCACCTGTGTGAACATTGGATCAGGTAGTATTTCCTAATGCACCCCCATTCACCACCGTACTTTTTTATTTATTTTTTATTTATAAATACTTGAGCAGCACTGATCTATGGTTGTCACATTTATAGCAAAAATGGAGTCACCAATAGTCTGACAAGAAAATCCCATAATGCATCACTTCTGGAGAGCGATCCTACATTGGCACAAAAATGATGGAAAGAAGAGATAGCGATGTTGTTTGACTCCCTTGATTTAGTGAGTTGACTGATCTGAGAATTCCTGTAGGCCGGACTGCAGCCTCTCCCATGAATAGGGGTCAGGGCCAGGAGGAGTGGATAGTTTTCCTTCAGGATGGCCTGACACCTGTCTAATCTAAGCGTGTTTGCTACAAAATGGGCAGAGTTTGGCAGGCTATATTCAGCAGCACCGCAGACTCCAGTCTGTCTCCAAAATATCAAATTATTGGTAACAACACGATTTTACACAGCGAGGGGTCTCTTCCAGATGCGCTCAGTTGATTATAATTTACTACCTGATTGTTCTTTTGTGTTCTTTATGATTTTTATACTCCCAGCTCTTTATATGTTCTTGATAGTGTTTAGCAGGTATATAGGCATCACGTACTGAGGCACACCTGCGATGTTTGTGGGAAATCATAGTTGGGGGGGGGGGGGGGTGGAAGGCTTTGTTTGTACAGTTATGAATATAGCATTGTTAGGTTTATTTTTATTTTTCTATATTTTTGGATGGAGGGGGGTGATGTCACAGCCTTATGTCTTTAATGGGAGGTTGAAGTTACAGGAATACGTACAGGAGCAGTCGTGTTTTAAGATTTGCGTTCTGCTGGTTGCAGTACGTGTTTTAGGCTTCACTTGCCAGTTGCCACAAGCACGCAGCAAGATGACTCAGAATACCAGATCTGTGTACACACTTCAGATAAACATCAGTAAAAAATCTATTTTGTGATTACTCAACCCTCTGGGCGATACAATTGCATTGTCCAGGAGGGGGCACAGCACTTTTTTTTTTTAATTTTTTTATTTTTTAAATCATATAGCGAGCCCTGGGCTCGCTACATGATAGCCACTGCGCAGCGGCATCCCCCCACCCACTCCGATCGCCTTCGGCGATCAGAGTAAGCAGGAAATCCCGTTCAGAACGGGATTTCCTGCTGGGCTTCCCCGGTCGCCATGGCGATGGGGCGGGATGACGTCACCGACGTCATGGACGTCAGAGGGAGTCCCGATCCACCCCTCGGCGCTGCCTGGCACTGATTGGACAGGCTGCGCAAGGGGGGCGGGCTGCGCGTCATGGCGGGTAGCGGCGGATCGGCGGCGATCGGAAGTTACACGCAGCTAGCAAAGTGCTAGCTGCGTGTAACAAAAAAATTATGCAAATCGGCCCACCAGGGCCTGAGAAATCCTCCTGCGCGATATACCCCGAGCTCAGCTCGGGATTATCGCCCAGGAGGTTAAAGGAGAACTGTAGTGAGATGTGCATGGAGGCTGCCATATTGATTTCCTTTTAAGCAATACCAGTTACCTGGCAGCCCTGCTGAGCTATCTGCCTGCAGAATCACACCAGAAACAAGCAGGCAGCTAATCTTGTCAGATCTGACAATAATGTCAGAAATGCTTGATCTGCTGCATGCTTGTTCAGGGTCTAGGGCAAAACGTATTAGAGGCAGAAGATCAGCAGGACAGCCAGGCAACTGGTATTGCTTAAGAGGAAATCTGGCAGCCTCCATATCCTTCTCACTACAGTTCTCCTTTAAGGAGATAGATTTCCCAGTATACAGATGAGCTGCTGGTCTGTTGAGCAGACCAAGTTTGTCCTTCAGTGATGACGGACGATGGATGAGCAGGAAATACCCCCCTGCAGCTCGCAATGGAGAACTGCAGTCGGCAGAGTAGGATGTAAAGGCTGGTACACATTATGCTACTTCCCATCCGATCAACTTTTCCAAATGATGATTTCTGTCATGTCCGAGCTGCTCTTGATCCATAACTGGATTGATTTTGTGCCTAAGGCTAATTTCACACCAGGACGTTGCGTTAGAGGGGGCGTTAAGGTCGCATAACGTCCCTCTAACTCAACGCCTGGTGGTGCTGGATCTGGACGCGTCAGAGTGAGCTGCGTTGTGCAGCTCACTCTGGCGTCAGTGATGCCGTGATGCGCACTCTTGTGCGCATGCGGCATCACGTGATCCCGCCGGCCAATCGCCGCACAGAGCGGCTGCTCCAGGAAGTAAACACTGCACGTCATAACGTGCAGTGCATATTAATTAGCCATGTGCCTGGCCGCTCTCCGCTCCTCCCCAACATTACTGAGCATGTGCAAGCAGTCTAACGCGGCTCAGCCGCGTCTAAAGTACTGCATGCAGTACGTTGTCTTGTGACGCAGCGTTACAATGTAACGCAACGTCCGCACTGTGAACAGCCCATTGATTTTTCATTACTGTGCGGTGGGCTGCGTTACAGGCTGCTCTAACGTGCGCCTGTAACATCCCACTGTGAAACCAGCCTAAAGGATCTGAAAATCGATCCTGTTGATCGGGAGCAGACTGGACATGACGGAAATTATCGATCAACCTGAATTGGATTGGATGGGAAGTTGCATTGTGTGTATCAGGCATAGGTGTTAGTTCACATGGGTGTTTGGGGTGTCATCACGTTCAGGATGAGCCAACCGGATCGAGCAAGGCATTTACATGGACGGGAAAAGCCGGTACCTTTGTTTAAAAAGTGGTTCCATTCATTTGAATTGACAGTGCTTGCCTGATGAATGCCGCCTTAAACGCTTGTGTGAACTGGCCCATATTTAGGAAACTTCTGGAGGGTAGGCTATCAGTGCTAGGTACCTCTGTACTTTGTCTCTAATGCTAACCACACATATTATAGAAGTACCTGAGATGAAAGAATCCGGGCACCAGACCACAAGGCTTGAAAAGCACAGTCATCTTTAAAGATACCCGAAGTGACCATGTTACATGATGAGATAGACATTGGTATATACAGTGCCAAGCACACTAATAACTATGCCGTGTTCCTTTCTTCTTCCCTCTCTCTGCCTGAAAGAGTTGAATATCAGGTATGGAAGTGGCTGACTCAGTCCTGACAGGAAGGGACTACAGTGTGACCCTCACTGATAAGAAATTCCAACTATAAAACACTTTTCCAGCAAGAAATGGCTTCTGAGAGCAGGAAGGGGATAAAAGGGGTCAATCGTTCATAGATTTTAGCTTTGGCATACTTCAATTAATGTGTCATTGAGCAAAAACAATAAAACAGGTAAAACTTACAAAGTAGATTTAAACATCAAATAACTGTGGAATATCTTAAAAAGTCATTTTTAAGAGAAGGAAGATGGATGCAATCGTTTATTTCATTAGTTTATTTTCGCCTCCGGTGTCCTTTAATACATCTTCAGTATACAAAACACAGGCAGGGAAGTGTAGCCTAACAGCCGTTTCGCGGGCTATACCCACTTCGTCAGAGGCAGGACACAAATCTGATTTATGTTTCATCTCTTCAATTCTCCCTTTGAAGGAGGAAGTACCGGAGAGCTAGAATGCAATGCAGAACACATAGGCGCCTTCAAAGGTGCGTTTACCGTACCCCACTATACTAAGTATGGCTGAGAGCCCTAAGCATCTTCAAGTGGCCCTCTAAGGCTCCCCATTGGTCTATTACAAGGATGAGTGTAACATCCCCTACCGTAGTCTGCATATATAAAGATTCAAGTTCTGATCCAAATCATCAAAATTTTGTTCCCAATGTGAACATGTCATCATGAAATCTGGGACTGCTCTGGGCCATCCCCTCCTTGGGTAAGTATCAAACTTTCCCCTTTTCCCCCTTACAGGTTTGCTTCAAGCACGTTTTCCACAGAGGTAATCAAATTAGTCACAGATGAGGGGGAAATACACAGGCTTAACTCTCTACATACAGGGGGGCATATTTCTGTTTTCCTTTTGTCCTGTGCAAGAGTTCAGGTCCACTTTAAGAGGATCTTTCATGCTGGAAAATAGAATTTTTGCTTTATGTCTTCAGCAAAAAGAAAAAAAAATGAAATCCTACAAATTGGCGCAGAGATGTAGAGCAGGCCATTGAATGGATTTGAGGAGTTGAAAGCCTTTATTTTGTGGAAAGATTACTGGCTCGCCACACTGTGCAGATTAGCCAGAGTGTGATATGGCTGCGGCACGGTTTAATATCCTGTCTCCTCTTCCTTCCAGGTTTTTCTCTGTCCAGCATCCAGGCTTCGGCTTGGAGTACCCAACCGCCACCATGGAGCCCAGTAGTTGGAGCGGCAGCGAAAGCCCCGCCGAAGACATAGAAAGGATGAGCGATTCAGCCGATAAGCCTATGGACAATGACGCGGAGGGCGTCTGGAGTCCGGATATAGAGCAGAGCTTTCAGGAAGCGCTCGCCATCTACCCACCGTGTGGGAGGAGGAAAATTATATTGTCTGATGAAGGCAAGATGTATGGTAAGTCCCTTTTAACTGCTGCCTCACTCGCTAATGTGACTAAAGCCCAACTACAGTCAAAATTACACAAACTAGGTTCTCCAAGCTGTCAGGGCGGTTGGTGATATATAGAAGCGTTACTTTTGGAAAATAAATTTCCAGACTGAACAGGTAAATGTGCAGCTGTGCTTGTTTTCAGTTGTGTAACCGCAGAGCCATAAGACCTCTGTTGCCTGGCTAGTTTCCTGTTGGCAGATTGAGGTCTTACAATTGTTCACACCCACTTCCTGTCCCACCTCCTCCTGCAGACTCCTCCTCATTCTTTTAGTTGACTCTGAGGCTAGGTTCACAGTGGGAAGTTACAGGCGCATGTTAGTGCAGCCTGTAACGCAGCCCCACCGCACAATAATGAAAAATCAATGTGCTGTTCACAGTGCCCACGTTGCGTTACATTGTAACGCTCCACATCAAGAGAAAGTACTGCATGCTGTGCGTTATAGGCGGCTAAGCCGCGTTAGACTGTTTGCACATGCTCAGTCATGTTGGGGAGGAGGGGAGAGCGGCCGGGCACATGGCTAATTAATATTCACTGCACTCAGTGACATGCAGTGTTTACTTCCTGGAGCGGCCGCTCTCTGCGGCGATTGGCCGGCGGGACCACGTGATGCCGCATGCGTCCAAGAGTGTGCATCACGGACGCCAGAGTGAGCTGCACAACGCGGCTCACTCTGACGTCCACATCAGAGAGCACCAGGCGTTGCGTTAGGGGCACGTTATGTGCCCTATAACATCACCTAAACGCAACGTCCTGGTGTGTAACTAGCCTGACTCTTCATGACCATATGTACTTCTGCATGCCAGGTGTCTCTGTCATGCAGAAGTGCATATGGTCACAATGAGTCGAAGATGACTAAATGAATGAGGAGGCGGGACAGGAAGCGGGGAATGCAAGTGCATTGTAATGCAGGGTTCCTGGGAAATGTAGGCTGGCATCTGTTTTTTTCCGGTTTGAGGATGGTTAAAAAAAATTTGTTTCATTTATATTTTTTTTCAGATTTTTCTGATCCTGATTGGATGTTTCATGAACAGTACCCTGTGAACTTTGCTTTACTTTTCCACCAGCGCAGCTCACTCTCCCTTTCCACACTTTGAAGCACCTGAAGTGTGAGGGATATTGAGGCTGAAATATTCATTTCCTTTTAAACAATACCAGTTGCCTGGGAGGTCTGCTGATCATTCTGGCATCAGTAGTGTCTGAATCACACACCAGAAACAAGCATGTGACACACAGTCAGTATTTATACAGCTTCAACATCTTCTGCAGCGCTTTACAGAGTATGTATAGTCTGTCACTAACCCTCAGAAGGGCTCACAATCTAATTCCTGTGCTAATCATATGTCTGTGTATCGTAGTCAACGGAGTGCCCGGGGGAAACCCATGCAGACGTCGGGAGAGCGTATGAACTCTGTGCGGATTTGAACTGGGGACCCATCTCTGCAAGGAGAAAGTGCCGTCCACTTTGGCACCGTGCTGACTTAAGCACCTGATCTGCTGCCTGCTTGTTCAGGCTCTATGGCTAAAACTATCAGATGCAGAGGATCTGCAGGACAGCCAGGCAATGTGCATTGTGTAAAAGGAAAACAAAAGTCAGCCTCCATATCCCTCTCAGGTCAGAGGTGTGCTTCTTCTGTGAGCTGTAATGCTAGGTACACACTAAGAGATTTTCTTGCAGATGTCAGATCGATTATTTCCAACATGTCCAATCTGATTTCCGATTGATTTCCAACTGTTAACCACTCTCCTCTATCGGAAAATGATCAGAAATCAGATCAAGCGTGTTGGAAATAATCAATCTGCCAGAAAATCTCAGTGTGTACCCAGCATAAGTGTGACTCCAGCTCCCCTCTGTGATGAGGAAGGTGACTGGTAATAGCCGGTGACGTGTCGGCACTTGCAGGGGATGCAGACATGCGAGGATGAAGGGAAGTGACTGTTGTGCTCTGTAAGATAAGCACCTGTGAATTATGTAACAGGAATTATAAATAGGTAGCCCAGTTTCACCGCCTCAAAGCAGCGGGCAGACGGAACTGAAGACTACCTAAAAAATAAATAAATAAAATAAAGTTTCACTTACCGGGGCTTCTGCCAGCCCCCTGCAGCAGCCCTGTGCCCGCGCCGTGTCAAAAAGAACGTCCGTTCCCCCGCCGCGGCTCACTTTTCTTCACGCAGCGGAAGCCAACTTCTAAGTCTATCTCCACTGCGCCCTGGCCACACGTATCCCCGTATGTGTTCCCGTAGCCAGGAGTGTCCTGTGCAGGTGCAGTACCAGAAAATCTCTACTGCGCCTGCAAGGACGCATGCAGCCAGGGCTGCACAGGCACAGTGGATACCCACTGCGTGAAGCAAAAGTGAGCTGCGGCGGGGGATCGGAAGATCGGTTTGAAACTGTGTGGGCAGAGGTCGGCTGCCGGGGGCTGACAGAAAGTCCCAGGTAAGTCAATATTGTTTTTTTTTTTTTTTTTTTTTTTTTTTTTTTTAGGAAGAGTTCGGGTCCCCTTTAAACACTGTTTCTAGGCAGCTGGCTGACGCACCTGTTGGAATGAGTCAGGGCAGGTTCGCACTCGCATGTGCGGAAATCACGCACGTATTTTAACATTTCTTTCCTCCCGTTTACTTTTTATCCAAAGGAGCCTAGCTAGAACGGTAAATACAAAAACACACAAAAAGAGAAAAGTTATCGGAATCCTGCGCTGCAGCTTCAGTCAGACGGCAGGTTTGATTCCAGAGCCGCTGAACCGCTTAATGAAGGCTAAGGACGGATTATTAATTGAGGTTATCAGAATAGAATTATTGGCCCGGTAAATTCTCATTCAGGCCGGCACAAGAGGTTTGCAGAGGCTGCGGCCCGCCTGGACGAGAGGTCACCACAGAGGGCCCGCTCCGTCCACTGAACGGCTTCGCTGGCACTAATTAATTCTGCGATTCGGCGTGCGGGGAGTTTCAGCTCCTCAATCAGTAACAGTAGGAGGCTGAAGAGAAAACTAGCACACAGGGTAGAGGCGAAAGCAGATGGTACTGCGGCTGCTACCAGCTGTGCTCCCCCCCCCCCCAGTGCTGGCTGGATGATGTAATGGAAAGACAGATATCCCCCCCCTCCCCTTTCCCCTCTATGGTGTGCAAGGCCCTTCCAGGCTGTCACTGTGGACTGGATACAGCAGCAATCCTCTCTAGGCTTTTGGTTTGCAGCTGTCATGTGACCTCAGCAGCCAAATAGAACATAATGTCTGGAAATAAAAAAAAAAAAAAGATTTGGGCTGATGCTGCTCAGCTGCTCTTGGCAGAAAGTTTGAAGGCCCTGGTTTCCTGCTGGATTGCCGGGTCTGGAGATTAACTGATCTCTCCTCTTCCACATTGTGATTTGCAATTAAATTGGAGTGGGGCTGCCGACTGCAGAACGTCTCTTCCATTTGTCCTGCTTATCTGGTGCTCGCTTGTTTTCTTTTGCGGCGGCGTTTAAAACGCAGATCTCTAGTCCTTGTTGGGTGTTTTTTAGATGAAGATCCGCTTAATAAAAAATAATGTTGTCCGTGTTTGTTTTAAAGCTCCACTCGACCTGAGCTCCGTACACACGCAAGATTAAAGTTGGCTGAGGTGGTCGATAATGACAGTCTCAGCCGATAACCAGGCGTGGCCACCGATCCCAGACTAGCAATCTGCCAGGTGGATCAACTTGGCCAAGCAATGGACTATTGTTTTGTGTGCGATGTTCACCGATGCTTGTGCCGCGTTACGGTACGAACATGCTGCTCCGCCACCCCGCATAGCAACACAGTGCGTCGTCGGCTATAAAACTGACTTTGAGTGTCTTCAGCCCAACCCAATGATGTTGTCCAAGGGATCGGGTCCCGATCTTTGACGCGTGACATCAGTCAAAGGTGTACACACCTCTGTCACTGACCAGGTACATTTTCTAAACAAAACCCCTTGTGCAGTAGTTTTAGCTGTGCACCTTTGCATTAAAGCTCAAAGGGAACTTAAAGTGAGCGGTATATGGAAGTTGACATTTATTTCCTTTTAAACAATACAGTTTGTCTGGAATCACGCTGATCCTTCTGGTATGAGTAGTGTCAGTCACATCCCTGAAACAAGCATGCCAGATGTTTGTCAGAAACTTCTGATCAGCATAGGCTTGTTCAGGGTCTTTGGCTAAAAGTATTAGAGGCAGAGGATCAGCAGGAAAGCCAGGAAATGGGCATTGTTTAAAAGGCTGTAAATATGTCAGCCTCTATATCCTTCTCACTTCAGGATCCCATTAAAGGGAAACTGAAGTAAGAGGTATACGGAGGCTGCCATATTTATTTCCTTTAATCAATACCAGTTGCCTGGCAGCCCTGCTGGGCTATTTCTCTGCAGTAGTATCTGAATAACACCAGAACCAAGCATGCAGCTAGTCTTGTCAGATCTGACAATGTCAAACGCCTGATCTGCTGCATGCTGGTTTAGGGGCTACGGCTAATAGTATTAGAAGCAGAGGATCAGCAGGAGGGCCTGGCAACTGGCATCGCTTAGATGGAAATAAATATGGCAGCCTCCATATCCCTCTCACTTAAGTTGTCCTTTAAAGTGTACCTGAGACTGGGGTCAGGGGAAAATTCATAAAAGGGGGACTTACTTTAGTCCCCCTTTTAGACCTTTGGCTCCATCGCCACCATCCTGGGCCGCATCGGGCCATTTCTATTTCTCCAGTCAGGCAAGTAGGCCCATTTTGGTTGTGCAGTTCGGCTGCGCATTCGCCACTATTGCGCTACCGATGACAGGAGCGTTCTGCTCCTGTGCAGTTGTACGGAGCTGCTTGTGGGCAAGAAGCTTAGAACTGACTAGTTTTTTTTGTGTTTTTTTTTTTCCCCCAATATTTATTTGGCATTTATTTAGTGAGTGTTTGCCCATTGAGAAATGTTTCCTCACCCTGATTTACATTCTGAAATGTATCACACCTTTAATCCTGTCAGGTGATCTTTGCGAATGTTTATTTACTGAGAGTACTAAAGCCTGTAGAAAATATATACCTAGTCTCCCAGAATGCTCTAGGGGAGAATTCCTCATATCCTAGGCTTACACATCACTGGGAGGGCGGAGTTACGTTCAATATACAGCCACATATATAGCTATAGGAAGAGTTTCTGATGCTCGAAGCAATACATTTCTACATTCTACTATAGGTCACTACAGTGCCTCTTACATTTCTGTAATAATCTGACCTCCCTGCCATTTCCCCGGGCTTCTGATGGCTTTTGGAGTGAGAACGACGTTTCCACACTTGTGTATCGCCGCAGAGCTTTGTGCGGCTGCTGTAACACAACAGCCCCAGCTAACTCAGAAAGTAAATATCCGACTTGTATAATTGGGCCATTCTTCAGCCTCTGTGCAATCTGCTGAAATGCTGTTACACAGTGCGTGATGCTGAACAGGTGGATGGTGTCTGAGTGTTTGCAGAATGACAGATGGATCGGACACACTGAGTGACTCATTGAAAGGAAAAAAAAAAAAGAACCCCACACCATTTATACTTTGTTGCATTGATAAGTCTTTCCGGGAAGGCTACGAGAATATGAGATGGATGTTTAAAGCGAGTGTCCTTCTGCTGATGACAGATCCCCAATGGCAGACGCCCGTTGTCCGTGTTTCCCACACCTGACCTTGACTCCAGCCTATAGCTCCTTGGAGAGTTTACATTTCTCAGTTTATGGTTTTATTAATAGTGTTTCTCTCTCTCTCCACTTTAACCACTTGCCGACCGCACACTCATACCGTGCGGCAGCAAAGTGGTAGCTGGAGGACCAACGACGCACATCTGCGTCGCCAGGTGCCTCCGTAATTAATTAGGAAAGGCCGCTCGCGCGAGCGGCCGTTTCCTGTTAGATCACGGAGCGGGTCTCCGTGAATAGCCTGCGAGCCGCTGATCGCGGCTCGCAGACTAAATGTAAACGCAGGGGACGTTTGTCTCCTTTGTTTACATTGAACGGCAGCAGCGCCGTAAGGCAGATCGGCGATCCCCGGCCAATCAGCGGCCGGGGATCGCCAACATGTGACAGAGGACATCCTGTCACAGGCTGCACAGGACGGATAGCGTCCTGTGCAGCCCCGATCACCAGGGGGGAAAGGGAGGGGGGGAATTTCGCCGCGGCGGGGGGCTTTGAGGTGCCTCCCCGCAACATGCCAGCCGGCAGGAGTGATCAGACCCCCCCCGCACATCATCCCCATAAGGGGAAAAAAGGGGGGCGATCTGATCGCTCTGCATGCAACCTGATCTGTGCTGGGGGCTGCAGAGCCCACCCAGCACAGATCATAAAAAACAGCGCTGGTCCTTAAAGGACTTCCGAGGCCAAAACTAAGAAAATTACACTGTACCTTTTTCTTAGCCGAATCCACGGAGGACGCCCTGCGCGTCCTCCGCTCCGTTCTGCCGTCAGTGTCGGCCTATTCGTTCCCCCAGGGCAAGCCCCGACCCCACCGAACGGGTCGCATCGATGCCACCCCTAAGATGGCCGCCGCCTTGATCCGCGGCTGCGCAGTACGCTTTGCCGCAATTGCGACTGCGCAGCCTTTAGCCCGCCTCCCGCCGCACGCTTCAGGAGGATGCCAGGACCCATACGCGGCGAGGGGCTAAAGGCTGCGCAGTCGCAATCGCGGCCAAGCGTACTGCGCAGCCGCGGATCAAGGCGGTGGCCATCTTAGGGGTGGCATCGATGCGACCCGTTCGGTGGGGTCGGGGCTTGCCCTGGGGGAACGAATAGGCCGACACTGACGGCAGAACGGAGCGGAAGACGCGCAGGGCGTCCTCCGTGGATCTGGCTAAGAAAAAGGTACAGTGTAATTTTCTTAGTTTTGGCCTCGGAAGTCCTTTAAGGGGGGGTAAAAGCTGGGTTCTCAAGTGGTTAAAGGACAACTGAAGAGAGAGGTATATGTAGGCTGCCATATTTCTTTCCTTTTAAGCAATACCAGTTGACTGGCTATCCTGCTGATCCTCTGCCTCTAATACTTTTAGCCATAGACCCTGAACAAGCATGCAGCAGATCAGGGGTTTCTGACACTGTCAGATCTGACAAGATTAGCTGCATGCTTGTTTCTGGTGTTACTTCCGTTCACTAAGTACTTTTGAAAAGAAAGAAAGGCCTGAGAATCGCCCATGAGGAGATGAACCACTCCAAAACCTGTCAGTTCTCTCAGATATCGACTAAGTACTGTATAGCGCATGTTACTCTTATGCGTTTTTCATGTATTTTTAATTGTACCTTTTTTGTTTTTTTGCAATTGTGGAGCTTTAAGGTGGCAGATTTTTCTGATCAATATCTATGAAAATTGAACGGTGTAGGGTAGTTTGTCAGATTCTTGATTTAAAAACCTAAGTAATTTGTTTCAGCTTTTTCAATGCTCAGGGAAAAATTGACCGTGTGGCAACATGGTCAGATGTTTCAAATGTTACAATCAGTCAGAAAAACTGATTGTAATTCTTGAATTGAAAAGAAATATAAAGCCCAATCTACACAATACGATTCTTTGTACGATTCGATTACGATTCTATTTACGATTCGATTAAATCCGACATGTCCGATCAGGATTCGATTCGATGCTTTTCGATTTGCAATTGCAAAACAATGGCAAATCGAATTGAATCGAATCCCGATCAGACATGTCGGATTTAATTGAATCGTAAATAGAATCGTACAAAAAATCGTATCGTGTAAATTGGGCTTAAAAGTTGCATGGTGTGTGGCCACCTTTATGTAGATATAGTGCAAATGCTGATTAACCCTTTACAATGCTCACACCATATGCATTGTGGGAGGCTTTAAAGTAAAACTGAACTGAATAATAAAAAAAAGGTCAGATATTTACCTGGAGAAGGAAGGCTCTGGATCCTGAGCCTTCCCAGTCCTCTCTCTGTCCTCTCATTTCAGTGCTGTTACCCCATTAGAGCTATTCAACCAACCGGTCGAATACACTTCAGTGAGCCTTCCAGGCTTCAGAAGCACTTGTTTCCCTGAGCGCTCCTGAAGACGGGTGGCTCTGTACTGCACAAGTGCGCTTGATTATGCCCCATGCCGCATGCGCAGTAAAGACTTAACCGTCATTTCCCTGAGTGCTCTTCATGCCATACGAGGGCTTCCGTGACAAATTCGGATTGGGGACAGCGCTAGAAACAGGACACAGAGGAAGGTACCGGGAAGGATCTTCAGGATCCAAAGCCTTCCCTTTCCATAGGGGCTGTCCAACTGGCGGCCCGTGGGCCAGATGTGGCCCCCGAGCTGCACTCACTTGCCCGGACTTTTTTTGTGCCAGGCCCTCTTCTCTGGCAGACCACCTGTGTGGCTCCGCCCCCCAAAGCCGGGACATTGATGCTTTGCCCCTGCCAGTGTTTGATACTAAGCTAAAGGTGTGGGGCTGGTTTCATTGATTTTTGATTGAATTTCTTTTGAAATCTGAGCAGTACAAGGTGTTAGAGGATCTTTCTATTGCCTACTGTAAGTGACAGCAACATAGGTGAAAAGTAATTTATGGCTCATTTTACTCTGAAAAAATGTACTTCTTATTTGTATATGTTTGCACATATTTTAAATTTTACAGGTTTTCGCTGTAGTGCCCCTTTAAGGCTAGATCACAGTGCTCAGTTGCATTGCAGAGTCATTTCTGCATGTCAATTCACTGCCCATACAATTCTATGGGCCTGTTCACTGTACTGCGTTGTGACTGATTGCGTTATTCTAACTCGCCGCATGCAGGGTTTATATAAAAGTCACTATGTCCAGTCTCCATTGCAGTTCACACGCATAACACATGCATTACACAACTGACCACTGTGATTCCCGCCTTAGCATAGTCACCTCTTCCTGTTTTAATTTCTATCACCGCGAGGCTGTGCATGCGGCGTCCCCGGCGCATTTTGCGGAGCCCGAATTCCGGGAATATTTTGCGCACCTCCTGAAAGCCGTTTATTGCTGTGAACCGTAGCGGGGCAGAGATCCTTCAGAAATGTCACTCTCAGTAAGCAAATAACAGATGTGAGGCATGGCATAGCGTGCTCCTCCATGTGTTATTGTAATCAGTGTACACACATTTCCTATTGTCCTCCGTGTCTCTCGGCAACATCGACAAATTGTGTCACAGACACCTGATCCGGCTGGGCAGTAATTGTAGAGGGCGCAGCAATTGTAAGGTGATCGTTCTCTCCCTCTCTCGCTTTAAAAAAAAAAAAAAATCCTAGACGTGTTTATCATAGCTGGGAGAAAAACACAGCAGTGAAATGCTGAGAACTTAATAATACTAAATATAAAGGTGAAGAGGATTAGAGGTAACAGGAGCTGAGCACAGCCTGTCCACTCCACAAATCACAAGGCTCTATTAAGGAGAATGGTGACTTTGAAGTTCCTGTGGATGGAGACCTTCAGGGGAAGGTTGAGGTGGCGGCTCTGGTCTTGCCCTGATCATAACCCTGATCTGTTGGCACTTTTATAGGCATGTCCTTGGCGAGAGTCGGGGGGGCTAAGTGAGGAATCTGACAGTTTCTCTCTCCTTTTGGATTGAACATACTTTTACTATCAGTGGTCTCTTGCCTTTTTCGAACGGCTAGGCCTGGGACCAGTTGCGTAACTAGACTTATTTGGGCCCCGATGCAAAAATGATAGCATGGGGCCCCCTTGGTTGCTGATCCCCATGAGGGTCATGTGGTTGAGATCCGGTGAATGGCGGCAGAGTGTGTCTGGAAGAAAACAATTAGACAGGGCAAGGACAGTTTTCGTCAAAGAACAGGGAGGTTTTTTGATAATTAGCTGCTCTTGCAGTTTGGTAGAGGGAGGAGAAGGGGGCCCCCCTGCGGTGGCAGGCGTTGCAGGGTTGTATTTAACCCCCATGCCTGGGACCCACTGACAAGTGCTTTGTGATGCATCACAAAGTGCCGACAATTAGTCCATTCCCTGAGTGATTGCGGCTTGGCCCTACAGCCCTGCGATGCGACCGCCAAGTGCAAGAGCTGCAGTGGAACCTCCCTCATTGGGTTCAACTGCTGGTGATCGGCAGACGCTACTAAAGCTCTGCTAGTGGGTCCCAGGCCTTGGGGTGCCTTCAAACTTATCACTGCGATTTTTCAGCCTTGTTTTCCCGCTGTTTTTCAGGTTTGTATTCTCCCTTTTGCAAATATTTGCAGTCGATTCTTCTTCTTTTTTTTTTTTTTTTTTTTTTGTTGTTGTTTTGATTTTTATGCACATTTTCGCATTCTGATTTTTCCACGCATGTCAATGAAGTCAACCCTTAGACAGCTTTTTTTTTTTATTATTAAAAAGCTACTCTCCTGTGCCATCTGTTTTGGCATGCCGATGACTGAGTGTTTTGACAAGCT
Source organism: Hyperolius riggenbachi (assembly GCF_040937935.1). Lineage (NCBI taxonomy): Eukaryota > Metazoa > Chordata > Amphibia > Anura > Hyperoliidae > Hyperolius > Hyperolius riggenbachi. The sequence continues at coordinate 213,044,891 of NC_090656.1, forward strand.
CTGCAGTTGAAACTCGAAAAATTAGAATATCGTGCTAAAATTCATTTGTCAGTAATTTAACTTAAAAGGTGAAACTAGTTTATAAAATAAAATCATTGCATGCAAAGCAAGATATTTCAAGTCTTTATTTGTTATAACTTTGATGATTATGGCTTACAGCTTATGAGAGTCCCCAAATCTCCGAAAATTAGACTATTGTGAAAAGGTTCAACATTCTAGGCTCAATGTGTTATACTCTAATCAACTAATGAATCCAAAATACCTGCAAAAGATTCCCGAGCCTTAAAACTGTCTCTCAGGCCTGGAACCCACTAGCAGCATGTTACTAAGTCACTTCTAAGTACTTGTGATTTGAAAAGCTCTTGCTAATGTGATGCTATGGGTGTGATCCCACTTGAGCTATGTGATTTTATAAAAATCCCCCATAACATTGCATTAGCAAGAGCTTTTCAAATCACTAGCGCTTAGAAAAGGCTGCTAGTGGGTTTGAGCCCTAGTTCAGAATTACTGACATACCGGTAAATGAACTTTTGCAAGATATTCAAATTTTTCGAGTTTCACCTGTACATGTTCCATAGTCCACATTAGTCAGTATGGATTGTTCTTAAGGGCATATCTTTGAGATTTGATACAGAATTATAGTAATTATGATGAAAATCTGTGCATCTTGTAAATGGGCTAATCCAATCTTGGAAGCATGGGATTGGTTCATTTCCAAGCTGCATAGACTTTCAACATTTGCACAATTCTGCATTAACTTATTGCATACTGAAAAGCCAACCAAAAAGACTGTTGTAACCCCCATCTTCTTACAGTGGAGTGTAGTGAAGTGGAATAAACCACATAAAGAACTAGAGGCATGAATCCAATAGCCGACCATACCTTTATTACATCATTAGGGTAGGTTTAGGGCCGCCGCTGTGTTTTTAAAATCGCATGCAATTTTTAAATCGCAAAGCCTTCATGAAAATAGAAAAATCGCATCACACCAGTGTGTACAGGTCTTCACGATTTTCATGATTTTTCAAAAGACCTTGCGATTAAAAAAACGCACGTGATTTTAAAAGCGCAGCAGTGTGTGCAGGCCCTTATAGGTAAAAAGTAGAGAAGTGGAAACTAGTTTTTGAGAAAAACACCATTAGGGCCTGTACACACTGCTGCGCTTGCGTTGCGTTTTTAAAAACGCATGCGTTTTTAAAAACGCAAGGTCTTTTGAAAAAGAATGAAAATCGTGATGACTTGTACACACTGGTGCGATGCGTTTTTAAAAAAACGCAAACGCAGTGCCTGCTGCGCTTTTTTAAGCGCAGCGCATGAAAAACGCATGCGCTTGCGTTTTTGCCTGCGTTTTTCAGAAGTCAGTATCCCAGAAGACTCTGCAATGTCCTGATTCCTGTTGAAATGTAAACTAGAAAAAAAACAAAGGATTCTTTAGCCAATCAGCAATTACAAGAAAAACGCAAACGCACAAAAAACGCAGGCAAAAGCGCATGCGTTTTTAAAACTACAGGCACTTTAAAAACGCATGCGCTTGCGTTTTTGCCTGCGTTTTTCAGTGTGTACAGGCCCTTACACGTCATAGATGCGTAAATTCTGCAGCGTCGGCTGCAGACAGAAGTAGTTTTAGCGGAAAACGCCTTTAGACCTCGGCGTCATATTGAGACGGCATTTACGGAAAAAAATCAAGGTCAGGAAGGAGATGAAAAAAACATCAGTTTTAAAGTATGAGTCGTGTAACGTCACCCTTTTCCCTGCTCTTCATTGCCTGATCTGGCTGTAGAGGTCTTTGTGCTGGAATGGTGATGGCGATTGGAGGGGGACGGATCCAGAGGCTTTTCTCTTGCAAGGTAAGTATCCAAATTGAGGTCTTTATTTTTTCCTTGAGTATAGCTTTTAGATTTTTTTTTCTGCCTCTACTTGGGCTTCGCATGAATTTTCTGGCAAGGATGTCAGAGATAAGTAAATTTGTCAATGTTGTGCTTTTGCTTGACCAGTTTTGTGAAGCGCTGAGGGAAGTGCGTGCAAGGCTGTGTACATTGCAAAAAAAAAAGCATAGAGACGAGATGGCCTTGAGCTATCTGCTGAGATTCCAGGGGGTTTCTTATACTTGGCCGCCAGCCAGTTTGCCGCTAATTTGGGCTGGTTCAAAAAAACCTTCAAAAGTGGGCGATGAATGTCACTCAGGTTACTGTAACCCCTGGGTGGGTGTAAGGCCCTGGTGGAAAGTTCCTGCTCGGCAGCATTCCATTCTTTGATGCTATAACAGCAAAATTGTATTGCTCGGAGTCATTGGGGAGCAGGTGTTGTTTGCCGCCCTTCTCTGCCCTGTTAGGTTTGTGGGAGCCAAAAAGAATTACAGGTTTTCTCTCGAGTGAGACGCCCATCGGGTGATTAGCTGGCGTCACCCACCCTTTGCAGTGCAGCTCCCAGCTGTCCCTATCTAGAGGCCAAATCGATCTGTCTTCTCCGTCGCTGAAACGTATAGATCTTTATACATTGGTGCCACTGATTACAGTGGACTGACACACTCATGCTGCATGCTTTTTATATCGGGGCTTCTTTTGATTGCTGACTGAGGTGGTTTTAGTTTTTTGTGCATGTTATACCTAGACATTCCTTGAGTGCAATCTTGCATTAAGGATTCCATCTTCATTCATTCATTCATTTATTTATTTATTTTTTAAGTTCGCTTTGCTTCTCAAGATAAAAATAAAGACTAAAAGTGTATTTGAAGTGACATGACAATATAAACATGGGTACACATAGAACCAGTCCTACTAAGAACTTCTGTGTTCCCTATTTATTTGTTTTTGATTGCACAGAGTAACAAACTGTGCAGTCAGAGGAGGGGTAACAGGATTGTGCAATAAAGTTCAAATGCTCATTATTCCTCTGTGTGGTGAGCTGAATGAACCCGATTTTATGCCACACTGACATGGCTGCTTTTTACATTTCACATTAGAATAATGAAAACTGGAATGGGAGACTGAAGAAAAGTTTAACTTACCATTTATCACTACACATACAAAACTTAAAAGTTCATTTTCAGTACACGTTTTCTATATGCTAGTTGTATGTACAATATTAAAGAGGAACTGTAACCAAGGGTTGAACTTCATCCCAATCAGTAGCTGATCTCCCCTCCCCCTCTTACCACGAGAAAGCTTTACCTTTTCTCAAATAGATCATCAGGTGGGTCTGTATGGCTGATATTGTGGTGAAACCCCTCCTACAGTGTGATATCACAACCTAGGTCCTGACCGTTTCCTGTATGAACCGGTTTGCACTGTGGTAAATAACAGCGGTTTCCAGTATCTCGCTCTGTCCATATGTATGTTTATATTAAAAAAAAAAAGTTTTAGCCCATCATTGTTAGGGTGTGTGTTTATAGATAATGGCAGTTTGTGCTGTCTGTTTTTTTTCTTGTCTGCCAGTAGTAAATATGATAACGTGTAGGCTGATTGTGGATCAAACATGAGCAAACTACATGGTGAATATCAATCAATTGCAGGCACAGATGGCTCACGCATGCGCTGTAGCACTGACCTCTGGAGGACCCAGAGGCTTCTAAGGTAAATTTAGGGGAACTACAAGAAAATTGTCCTGGGAGTAGAAAAAGAATAAATCCAGGCTTTGCCCCAATGAGTGTTGGGTACCCAGTTCACAAGCACAGTGGTTACCTGGGTGTAAAGGGTGAAACCACCTGCTGTATTCTGCAGGCATTAGATATGTATTTCATTACAAGTTGTTACCAACACAACACACTGTATACATCAGGAAGTGAACCTTTCAACAACTTCCTTGTGCTAGTCCATCTAATCTCCAGCTTTCCAGGAAATCCGAGGTTCAAGAAATGTCCCCGTGAAGACTTACCATTTCATAACACTGATTGTATCTGATAACCCTTTAATGCAGTTTCTGCATCACTTTAGAAATCCGCGTCTCGTTATTCACAGAGACCTCTTTTGACCTCCTTATTAAGATTTTCCTCATCTTATAGTCCTGGGGGGAAAAAATGTTACATTGTTTATTTTCCATAACTGGCGTATTCCTGACAAATGAATTATGTAGAGGTTTGTTTTCATTACAGCAGTGGTTTTTTTTCCCTATATAAAGTACAGCTTCCTAAGAGTTGTCTTAAAGCTAGACCTTAAAGTGAATGTAATATGTAAAAAGCAATATCTAACAATTACTACTTGCTTATCTACTGCCTCTGTGGCCACCCATGCAATGTGCAAAGATGGCCCGATCCAGTAAAGTACTCTGTTACTTCCTGTTAAGGTCAGGCAGTATTGATTGCTTTACCACCTTGTACTGTTCAGTTTTCATTGGGTTTCAGGCAAAATCAATTAAAAAACGTAAGCAAACCACTGACACGCTAGCAGAAACTTAATTGCTAGCACTACTGTGACAGCCAATGACAATTACTGATCCTCCTTAGTGCCAGATACTGTTTTCAGTCTGTATGGGCCATTAGGCTTAAAGAGCAACTGTAGTTCAAATAACATAATAAAATTATTGTGTTTTTGTTTTTTACAAGATTTATAAATGATTTAGTCAGTGTTTGCCCATTGTAAAAAAATCTTCACCCTGATTTACTTTCTGAAATTTGCCTGGGGCAACATCTTTAGTTCTTTCAGATCCATCTCCACAGAATGTTTACTTTGTGTTCTAAAGCCAGTAGAAATAACTGTTCCCCCAGAATGCTCTGGGAATTAAATTCCGCATAGCTTTGACATCAGACATCACTGGAAGAGGGGGGGGGGGGGTGTTACATACAAATATACAGCACTATATACCGGTAGATATAGGCAGAGTTTCTGATGCTAAAATCAAGATGATGAACATAAAAGTGGCTATCCTGAATTTACTGTGTTGTATGTCACTACAGGCAAATTTGGGTGGAAACTGCGAGAGCCATGGTCCTGACATCACACTGTGGGAGGGGTTTCACCACAATATCAGCCACACAGAACCCCCCCCCTGCCCCCAATGATCTGTTCGAGAAAAGGTTACGATTTGGGGGGGAGGGGCGCATTTATAGAATACGCCGTTCTTCATTGCTTAGGCACCATACAGCGGCATTGCCATTTTCTACCTGTCCAGAGCCCTCGCACGTTTGTGTGACTGATATGGTTAATTGAAGTTCCTGGAGGAAATTGCCTTGCCTTCAGATGTATAACACATGGAATTATGGGAGTGAGGCTCCGGTCGGACTCTTCATTTGCGGCCGTGTGCCGTGAAAGAGGGGCACAAAGTGGAAGCTGCAGGGAATTTAATAGGATTTCAGTTTGTGTTTCTCACTTGTGACATGCTTGGTGTCCCCGCGAAGTCCTTTCCTAACTTGCACGCCACGAGCCGGGGCCACCGCTGATAGAGTGTAACCTTTAACACATCACTTTACCGCACGCCAGATGTGTTTTATGCCCAGCTGTCGGCAGCAACAGCAAGAGCTGAACATTGTTACCTGGTGGAATATCACATTTATCCAGGCAGACCATCGGCCTCGCGCAGCACAATCCAGCCATTCCGGCCACTGACTGGTTATTGTCTCTTCAAAAGCCTCTTAGGCAGGATGATTCAGAATCTGCTCCATCTCGCTGTTGCTGCATCACTCTTTGGGAAACTGAATTTAATACATCATGCCAGCAAACTGATTGGATTAAAGAGCGCCTAAAATGAAAGAAATATGGAAGTGGCTATCTTTATTCTCTTTTTAAATACTGTCAGATGCCTGGCTGTCCTGCTTTATCTCTTGGCTGTAGCACTGTCTGAATCCTGCCCGGAACAAGCATGACACACCAGTGGGGTCAGAATATGTGATCTGCATACTGGTTCTAAGTCAGCAATTCAAAAACTTTTAGAAGGAGATCGGCACACCAGCCAGGCATGTGGCAATTTTTTATGGTACTGGCAACCTGTATGTTCTTCCCTTTCTCGTAGAGTACTTAAGGACCTAAGGTAAAAATAGGGGGGAGATTAATACTTACCTTCATACATATAATTGAGGTGAACCCGGAAAACGTCTCACCCTGCTCCTGCAAAAGTCACATCGGTGTTAATTACGATTACCCCTCTAGGCCACCGTGGACTCTGGGGTAACACGCAATTTAGCTTTGTATGTGGTTAAAAAGAACCCATTGTGGGTATTTAACATCCTGTGCGCTATGACATGCCTCTGTATCTGTATTGCCGCCTCAAAGTCCCCTTTGGGGTCTGCTGTACCTCCCGGTAAAAAGCGCTAGGCTAGCGACAATCTCCTTGTCGCTAGCAGTGTATTTACCTCCATTCTGTCATTCTATCTTGGCTCCCCCGCCTCTGTCCCCGCTGCTGCCCGCCTCAGTGAGCTTCCTCCAATCGGAAGACAAGCCGCGACCTGGGAGGAAGCTCACAGAGGCGGGGGAGCCCAGATAGAATGACAGGATGGAGGTAAATTGAGTCGCAAGCAACCAGAAAACACGCTTATCCGGCATCCCGTCAGTGGCAGATGACCATGAGTCTACTGTGTTTGGCAGTAGGAAAAAGCTGTAATCTCCCACAATGCAACGAGGTTCACAGACAGGAAACTGTCAGGTTCATGGTCCTGACATCACCATATATGGGGGGGGGGGGGGGTGTTCACTACAATATCACACAGACAACCCCTCCCAACACACACACACGCACGCACGCACGGGAAAAAAGGTAAAGATTTCTCATGAGAAAGGGAGTTTTGGCCAGGACTGTGGAGTCGGTACAAAAATCTTCCGACTCCAACTCCGACACCTCAGTTTATGAAACTCCGACTCCGTGTACCCAAAATGGCTTCAACTCCTCAAATCCGACTCCTTAGTCTAATACTTACCATGGCTGTGATTTTTTTGTACAAAATCATCTGACTCCGACTCCTCAGTTTGTGAAATCGCAGACTCCAACTCTGACACCGGTTACCCAAAATTGCTCCGACTCTTCGATTCCAAATCCACAGCCCTGGTTTTGGCTACTGATTGTGACAAAGTTCAATCCTGGGTTAAAGTTCCTCTTTAAACTAGAACATGCGTCTTCTAAAATGCTTGAATAGGCCAGGATAGAATTATAAGAGTTACAGATGTGGCAGCACTTTGCAGGCTGCCCATGTGTTCTCCGTTGAGCAGCAGCTTGACACAGACAGTACAATGCTTCTGCCATGTGTACGCTTTACCTTCTCCAGAGTAAATTGGAGTTTCTGGGACATTGGCAGGAGGTGCGGTGTTGTGTAACTGATGTGACAGCCTGGCAGAAATGTCGCTCCTTCCTTGTATTCGAGGTGTGAACGCGGCTAATCTGACGTTGATCTGAAGAACCCGTTTTAGCTGCTCTGCCCGAGGGGTTGGGAGCACTTTGCGGAGCCCTCCGGCGGTGTTGAGATTAAAGCGGCAGTTAGTGTTTGGCAACTTCAGATCAGGTTACTAAAGGTGTGGGCATGTTGTGATTATTTTCTCTCCCGGCACCAGACGTGTTCTTCAAGAGCTTCAGAAACAAAAATATGTAATCACAAAGGGGGCCCACCCAGCAGCCTGACAAGCCCGCTCCTTTATATCTTGTATGTTTCGGTTCTGTATACGGAATGCGGTAATGCACAGGTTGCAACCATTCCCACAGCAGTGATTTTTTTTTTTTTTAACTTCATATTAGGAAGAAAGTCTTTGAGCTGTGATAAAGTTCAGGATATTTAGGCTACTTTTACACATATAGCATTGCTTTGTGGTACACTCCCCTGTCGTTCCCCGTCGAGGTGGCTATTCATCTCAATGTAATTAGCCACACTACCCTCTGTGTAACACTATGTGGCGGAAGCAGTCACGGCGACGCCGGCTCTACAGTGCGTTGCTGACTGATACCGCGCAGCAGGCATTTACATTGGAGTCTATGGCAGTACGGCGCACATGTGCCGATCACGTGAAAGACAGTGACGAACTTCCTGGGGAGCATGTCACTGTTTGGGAGTGGAGATATGCATATTACCAGGGCTGTGGAATGGTGTAGTAGGCTAGTCCTGCCCCCGGGCTCTCTTGTTACAGGGCAATCGCAGCATGTGTGAAACTAGTGAACTATGCTCCAGTTTTTTTTAAAACTTCTTAAATGAACCTCCCCCCTTAGGGAGGTTTGTTAATTGTGTGGGCTTTTGGAGATGCAGAGGTCAATTACTAACAGCGAGGGGGGGGGGGGGGGACGGCTGCTCAGTATCTCACATGGGCAGTAGTCATGGCGTTCATCGCTCAAGTGTCCACGCATTTAAACGTTGGTGCCGCCGTTTCCCATTCGAGCAGACGCTGCCCTTTTTCATGCTCGTTGATTCCGTGTCCTCCTGCAGGGGTCAAAGTGTGGCAACCGAACGATGAGAAGGTTGACAAATACCTTCCTGCTCACTAACAGAAAAGCATAAGACAGCATCTAAGGGCCGGTTCTCACAGGCTTCTGCTCAGCATGCATTCAGCAGCTTTTGGCTGCTTCTGGCGGCGTTCAGTGTTTTTCACTCCCACAAGGGGACATAGTAAAGCGATCCTAGAAGCTACATGTGTCTTCCAGGATCGCCTAAGCCCCGGGAAGTCAACACGAAAAATAGCAAAACGCGGCATGTGCGCAAACAACTGTAAAAGGCAGTACTGGCGCTTCCCATTCATTTGAATGGGCAGCACTTAAAGAGAACCCGAGGTGGGTTTGAAGAATATTATCCGCATACAGAGGCTGGATCTGCCTATACAGCCCAGCCTCTGTTGCTATCCCAAACCCCCCTAAGGTCCCCCTGCACTCTGCAATCCCTCATAAATCACAGCCACGCTGCTGACAAACAGCTTGTCAGAGCTGGCTGTGTTTCTCTCTATAGTGTCAGTCTGCTGCTTTCCCCGCCTCCTGCAGAACTCCAGTCCCCGCCTGCATCCTTTCCCTCCCTGCTGATTGGAGGGAAGGAACGGGGGCAGGGACCGGAGCTATACAGGAGGCGGGGGAGCAGCTGAGACTGACACTACAGATGTAAACACAGCCTCACAGCACGGCTGTGATTTATGAGGGATTGCAGAGTGCAGGGGGACCTTAGTGGGGTTTGGGATAGCAACAGAGGCTGGGCTGTATAGGCAGATCCAGCCTCTGTATGCAGATAACATTCTTTAAACACACTTCGGGTTCTCTTTAAGGATGAGTGCCGTGGCCGGCATTTCCAGCCCTGGAAACAGTTGTGTGAACCGGCCCTAATTTGAGATGCTGCCGCTTGTTCAGATGCCCAATTGAACCAGCCTTTATATTAAAGGATTTTAAAGAGAACCCGAGGTGGGTTTGAAGAATATTATCTGCATACAGAGGCTCGATCTGCCTATACAGCCCAGCCTCTGTTGCTATCCCAAACCCCCCTAAGGTCCCCCTGCACTCTGCAATCCCTCATAAATCACAGCCACGTTGCTGACAAACAGCTTGTCAGAGCTGGCTGTGTTTATCTCTATAGTGTCAGTCTGCTTCTCTCCCCACCTCCTGCAGAACTCCAGTCCCCGCCTGCATCCCTTCCCTCCCTGCTGATTGGAGGGAAGGGACGGGGGCAGGGACCGGAGCTATGCAGGAGGCGGGGGAGCAGCTGAGACTGACACTACAGATGTAAACACAGCCTCACAGCATGGCTGTGATTTATGAGGGATTGCAGAGTGCAGGGGGACCTTAGTGGGGTTTGGGATAGCAACAGAGGCTGGGCTGTATAGGCAGATCCAGCCTCTGCATGCAGATAACATTCTTTAAACAAACCTCGGGTTCTCTTTAAAATTATAAACAGGTACTCTTGAAATGAACAGCAGCACTGTCAAAAATAGAGCAGAGAATCCTTTGTCTTATATGGATTTGTTTTGCTCATCTCCCCATTTTTACAGAGGCACTTTTGTTTTTGATGGAACGGCGGCATAACAAAATCTGGCAGTCCGTCCATCTCTTTAAATCAGAATCAGTAAAAAAAAATAATTTGCGCGGCTTCTTATGCAGGGCTCGCTACAGTCCACGCGGCTGGCAGGCGAGCATTCGCGGCAGCAGCCGATAACGTCTCCCTTCACATTCACGTCTTTTGTGATTCACCGGGAGAAGCGGATATTTGGCTTACGGGAAATGGGAAGACTGAGAACATATCAAAGAATTGCAAAGGATCAAAACTTCATTCGCATGAGACGTTATCTAATCTTATTTGGAACCAACTTTTATTCCCGGGGAAGTCGCGTACAAATGATTTCATTTGCTTTCCTGGACACGGAGAGCGAAACGCCATCGTCCTCGTCTCGCTGATGCTATTAAAGAATGTTGCCGGATCAAAATTAATAAAATACATTTGTTGTCTTTCCTTAGGCATTCTGCAAGCTAAGCTAATACCCAGGTATTCCAGATATGAGAGATGTTTAGAGATTGCCTTGAATGCTCGACGGTTCTTGATCTGAGAGATACGGGGCTCTGTCTGCCTGCGGGCCTCTCTCCTCAGAGCCTGAATGCAGTTAATTAGCATCTGTCACCATGGCAACTGCCTCATCGTCTAAAACATTGTCTGTCTGTTCTGTGTGTAGTTTGCTTATCACTGTGTTTACCTGAAAGGATGCTGCTGGACTCGCTCCTTGTGGTGTGCTCCTAATATTGGCGCAAAACATACATTCAGAGAGATGCTGCTGATACTGCGGGTTGCTTGTAGTAACATCATTGTGTACATGATACTTCCCCCATTGTGGTTTCCTCACCTTGTCAGTGTTTTTGTAATAATTTGAGATCTCTCCTTGACGGTGTGCTTCCCTCTGGGGCCCACAGGGTTGGGGCGTGCAGCTTCCACCGTGGGCATCTCTGTGCAGGATGATGTTCTCGCCTGTTTTGGGGTGGCCATATGTTTGTTGATGTTTTTAGCACCTTTGTTTGAATCTGGTAATGGCTAATGCATTAATATGTATTTTTATAGGGTTGACTTCATTCACAGTGCTTTACATAGTACATAGTCATGTCACTGCCTGTCCTTAGAGGAGCTCACAGTGTAATCCTTAACATAGTCCTAGTCTAATGGTCCTGCCATATTTTTTATTCCTATGTGTTTATATAGAATTGACATCTTCTGCAACACTTTACAGAGCATGTAGTCATGTCACTGACTGTCCTCACAGGAGCTCTCAATCTTATCCTACCATAGTCATAGTCTAATATCCTACCATATTATTATTATTATTATTATTATTATTATTATAATATATTATGTATTTATATATAGCAGTGACATCTTCTGCAGCACTTTACAGAGTACATAGTCATGTCACTGACTGTCCTCAGAGCAGCTCACAATCTAATAGCTACCTTAGTCATAGTATAATGTCCTATCATATTATTTTCATATTATTTTTATTTAGCATTTATATAGCCGTGACATCTTCCGCAGCACTTTACAGAGTACATACCGGTAGTCATGTCACTGACTGTCCTCAGAGGAGCTCACAATCTAATCCCTGCCATTGTGGATTAGAGTGGATACAAGATAAAATTAGTACTTACTAATAGCCTCCTTACATATTTTCTAACTCTCCACCATAAAGGTAACCGTAACTGACTTAAAAAAATAAAGTTTCACTTACCTGGGGTTTCACCAAGCCCCCAGCAGCCGTCCTGTGCCCTCGCCGGTCCTCGGCGATGCTACTGCATGTATCCTTGTTCGCATTCACATTTTCAAGTGTGTCCTGCTCAGGATCAGTAAGAGAAAACCTTGTACTGCACCTGTGCAGGAAGCTCTGGACTATGGTAACGTGAACAAGGATGCATGCAGCCAGGGCCGTGCAGGTGCAGTGGCCCGCTGACTCAATCGGCCGAAAATGTAACTAAGCTGCAGCAGGGGACTGGAGCATCGTGGAGGACCGGTGAGGGCACAGGACGGCTGCTGGGGGCTTGGGGAAGTCAGTTAAGGTTCCTGGGGAGCCACAAGACGGCGTGGAAGCGATCAGTCCAGAGGGGACTGGAGGAAACCCCAGGTATGTATGTTTTTATGCTGTTGCCCCATCTCAGGTACACTTTAAAATGTTCTTTTTTTATCCCTCCTATTACCTTATTAGATAATATTGCCTCTCTTCCCCATCTTTCCAATGGTCCCAGAGTTCCGAGTTCCAGTATCGCAGGTGCTCCATAGAGCGCCTCTTCAGGAGGCTCAGAGAATTGACATTTTTTAAGATAATTGTAAGCTGACTTTGATGCAGAAAAAAGCCAAGTGCCTCAGCGCAAAAGGACACTTCAGGTGCAGACCGGGAAGAAGTGAACAACCGTACCTGTTCCTGTAGTGGTCCCACCTTAGATGAAAATGCTCACACCGCACATACACTGTAGTTGTCTTGATGTAATTCCGACATCCATGCGAGAGCCTACAGTTATGTCAGTAGCGTGGCTCCACTCTGTGAGCATCAAGCGGGACCCACCTGGACGGACTCCCCGACCAGGTGATCGGCAATACTTCCGACTTCCTCTTCCTGTACGTTCCACGCCGCTCTCCTCTGCTCAATCACAGTGAGCAACTACGCCGCCCGTTGGCTGTGGGGAGATGGGAAAAACAATAGTGCACACTGTGGGAAAGAATTGGCCACACGCGGGGGTCCACTTACTGAAACAATTCTTCTTTAATGGCACATAATAAAAACGTAGCCTCCACTTCCCGACTCGAGTTTCGGCTCTTGCCTTCGTCAGGGGGACTTTGATGCAGCATGCCACTTTTTAAAAAGTTTTAAACATTGGGTGAGGTTTAGCTAGTAGGTGATATTGTCGTATTTTCTATTGATATTGCTGTGAGTGTAATACATTCAAAGCTGTTGTTTACGTTGGTTCCTCTTTAACAAGGCTAGTGATGTGTTTAGGCTGCTCCCAGCAGTACCGTCCTATCATTCGCTGCATGTGTAACAGTATATCACATGACATGATCTTGAAGGTGAGATAAAGGGTACTGAGAATGATTTCTTAGTCAGAGATGAAATCTAGCAAGGATGAGGTTGAAACCAACAAAAGTTGATTCCAAGTAAGTCTCGGTTCCCACTTGTGCCATATCGCATGCGGCCAGTGGGAGTGGTCAAGGCAGTGTTTTCTCTGGTGGTCCGGCTGTAGCCTGGGGCGAATGCGTGACCCCCATAGGCTATATGGGGGAATGCATCCGCCTCCCCGGGATTATCACGGACTGCACAGAAGTGCTGCCAGCTTACTGCAACGGATCTCACTGATCTGTTGCAGACTGAAAAGTGTGACCGGCTCCTATTTATAAGATAGGTGCCAGTCACTGTCAGTTTAGCGATGAGTGGAGAACTAACAAGAAGGTCTGCTCTCAGCTCCAATGGGAGCACAGCCTTATACCCCTAATGAATAACAGTTATTGGTTTTCTTGCAACATTCAGATTCTTTTTCAGGCATGATACAGAACGGGACCACAACCATAGAAACCGTAACGTTATAGGAACCAAGTCCCACTCATAATAAGCCTCAGTGGGAGGGTGGCGCTACAAACCAATACACAGCAAAATATAGCTATAGGAAGTGTTTCTGATTTTTAAACCAGGATTTAAAGAGACACTGAAGCGAGAGAAAAAAAATGATATAACGAATCAGATGTGTAGTACGGATAATTACTAGAAGATTAGTAGCAAAGAAAATATTCTCATATTTTTTATTTTCAGTTGTATAGTGTTTTTTATAACATTGCACCATTCTCTAATACTTGCAGTTTACACAGTTCTCAGCATTCTAAATGTTTTTACAGAGCAGGCAAGTGAACTATTGACCTGTCCTCTGGAGAGAAAAATAAATTACAATGATTGACAGTTGAGATAATAAGCTTCCGAAGACAGAGCTCTCTGCGACTTTGAAAGTGGTGGAGCTCAATGGCTCTTTTGCATAGATAACTGGAGTTTTTTTTTTCACAATTAAATTTATTAGCAGAAGAGAAATCAGGCAAGATCATATCATAGAACAACATTATTAACAAAAATAATGTCTGATGCAAGAACAGCATGGTACTTGGAATTTAACTTGAATGATCACATTGCATATTCTAAACATATAAAATATAGATCATTATAGTCCATATATGCTCCTTGCCTGAAAAGGAGAAACAGATGGGGCAAAAAATGACCTATGACTAGCCGGTAAATACCAGTGTAGTCTTGATAGAGAACAGGGATACCACCACAGTATCATCAGAGATAAAAGTAGAAAAATATAGGAAGAGTGAGAGCAAGAGAGAGAATAGGATAAGACTAAGAGAAATATAGAGAGAGAGAGAAAAAACATTGACGTTTCACGAAAGTATAATATCTGAGTAGTCTTGTGCATTGGAAGCTAGTTTCAGAGCGACTAGGTAATAGTGTATTGCTCATTACGATCCTGAGAAAGAAGTATGTGTTCCATGGCCTCTTGCTTCAACACGTTTCACCCAAGCTTTTAGGCTGCTTTCACAGTGACACGTTACAGGCGCACGATAGTGCAGCCTGTAACGCAGCCCACCGCACAGTAATGAAAAATCAATGGGCTGTTCACAGTGCCCACGTTGCGTTACATTGTAACGCAGCACGTACGTTGAATGTGCTGCATGCTACGGCGTTATGCGTTAGACTGTGTGCACATGCTCAGTAGTGTTGGAGGAGGAGGTCTTCCCTCCTCCTCCTCGGCCAGCCACATGGCTAATTAATATTCACCGCACAGTGTGACGTGCAGTGTTTACTTCCTGGAGCGCCGCTGTGCGGCGATTAGCTGGCGGGACCACGTGATGCCGCTTGCGTCCAAGAGTACGCATCACGGACGCCAGAGTGAGCTGCACAACGCGGCTCACTCTGACGTCCACATCCAAGAGCACCAGGCGTTGCGTTAGGGGCACGTTATGCGTCCTTAACGTCCCCAAAACACAACGTCTTGGTGTGTAAGTAGCCTAACTGTAGGTGGGTTAACAGATTTCCAGTGTAATGGAACAAGGGCCCTAGCAGCATTGACCAGATGGACTGTTAGAGATTTCTTTTATGACTTAACAGATTCATTAGTATCCCGTAGTAAGAAAAAGCTAGGAGAAAAGTCAATTTCCTCTCCCAAAATATGTTTCATCCACCTGTGAATGTTTGTCCAATAAGAAACAATTAACTGGCGTTTCTTAACTCTTCATGTACTCGAAACAATATTAGACTCATGTCTCTGCTCCTTTATTTCTTAGCTGTACCACACATACAAATCATTATATCATTTTTTTTTCTCTTCAGTGTCTCTTTAATGTAAAAGTGGGTATCCAGAATTATTTACTGCATTCTTCTTTGTCACTACAGTTCCTCTTTAAATCACATTTTTCGGAAGTCTGATAGGGACTGAGCAGTGTAATGTGGTTCACCGATTGCTTCTCCCAGCAGTCCTTAAAGATGATTTGCTAAATTGGGCCCTGTTGACCTGTGTATGCCTCCCTTTATCTAGCTGTAAGAAGAGCTGTGTGCCATCTCTGTGTTATTACAGAATAGGCCACTACATGAGATGTTCACCAAGTAACCCCTGTTGTAGGTAACCTCAACTCAAGTACTCCTTGATGCATACAGTTTATCTGTATTTGTTAGGAGTGTGATTGTGTATAAATGCATTCCACACATTCCCTTTTGCTTTAATTAACCACTGAAGCATACTTATTCAGGTTTGTTTGTTTTTTTTCTAGTATAGATCTCAAAACTTACTGTACTTAATTGACTATGACAGGATCAAGTACCCCCTTTATCCAACATAAGTACCCCCTAGAGTGTGCATGCATTGTGTAGGTGTATAAGAAATATGTAAACTTTGTTTTTTTTTTTTTGTGGGTTTGGTACTTAAAGTGAACCTCCAGACTAAAAATCTACTCAGCAGCACTGAAAAGGCTTGGTGTTTCTTTAACTGCTTCACAGCATCAGAACTTTGTTTTTCTTACCAAAGCATAACTTTTAGCTGCACAGAAGAAAACTGCCCGGGCATTTTTCCCCTGAAGCTGTGCAAAGCATGATGGGATTTCTGATGATGATGATGATGTTGTTCTTCTGCTGTTTTGGCGCAAATTTGTTTTTTCTAATGTGGAATTTGAGATTTGAAGCCTAGCGCGTGTAGCTGGGAGGGGTGATCAGGACACAGGACAGTTGGAACTGCCTCATGCTCCCTGTCACCTCCTTTCAACCAAAAAGATGGCTGCCCCCTTGAAAAAGATGGCTGCCCCATGAAATCACAAACATTTGCCTGTTCATTTAAAGCAGGGTGGGTAAGAGTTTATATTACCTATCTATTTTAATTAACATAACTAATGTAACTTAATGACAGTATGAGTTCTGCGTCTCCATGAGCTTGCTGGTTAGTCTGTTCCTCTTGGTGTTACAAGCCCTACTGCATAGAGCCAAATTAATCCATGCCATGCACTGATGAGGATCAAACAATCCAAAACAGTCTGTATGCATGTTGGATTATTATGTCGACTGAAGAAACTCAAAGTGAGCTACGGCGGGGGACCAGAGGATGTGTGGTAACGTCGTGGGCACAGGATGGCTGCAAGGGGCTGGCAGAAACCCCAGGTAAGTGAAAGTTCCCCCCCCCCCCCCCAACACTTCAGGTTCCTTTTAAGCCTCCTACAGACATACAAGAACTGTCGCCCAGCAGGGATCGGGACTCGACCTCTTGGGAGTTTGTGGCTGAAACTCTACAGTCCTGTTGCTAGCCTGCAGGCTAGTGAGGCCTTCTGTTGCTCTGCAGGTGGGAGGATGGCTGATGGCTTGGCTTCTGACAGGTGGGATCAGAAGGGGGGGGGGGGGCGCAACGCTATAGCTGTAATTCACATTACGGCCTATGGCAGCGCCAATATCGCCTCTCAGCCTCCTGACCCGCAGGCAATATTGACTTTGGTTATTGGAAAACCAAGCATGCTTTGCAAACTGAATTACACGATTGTACCCTGCTTTGTAAATCAAGGTTTGAGGGGAAAAATAAATCAATGACTTCTGACTACTTTTCCCGCAGGTGGCGCTGGCCAGCTAGTTCTCAGTGGCGGGATTTTATGTGTACAGATTGGCTCTAAGCTCCAGTGTGGCCTGGGACCAACCTGTCCTTTACACAAAAGCTTGTCCTACCTGCTTCTGACCTGCATTTCATTCATTCCAAATCCTCTGCTAATATTTGTCGTTTGGTGTCCGGGTTCTCTTCCAAAATCCTATCTGCAGACTTTATTGATCCGTTTGCTGAAGCTTTACCTGGCTGTGGATAGAATATTGACACAATGGGTGAGAACAGAAGACAAAGGACTCAGCACATGGCAAGGTGGCTGCTCTCCTTACTGGCATATGTGATGGAAGAGCATCTTTACTGCAGGTCTCACCAACCTGTGTACACCAGCTGAAACTTAAGAGAAATTCCACACTGATGGTGGGAGTGGCTACATCATATACTGCAGTAAGAGAGGAGGAGCTAAGTAGATAGATGCTAGTTCTTTTCTGTGGTTTCTTTTAGTCTTCTGCTTAAAGAGGAACTCCAGTGAAAATAATGTAATAAAAAAAGTGCTTCATTTTTACAATAATTATGTATAAATGATTTAGTCAGTGTTTGATCATTGTAAAATCTTTTAAATCCCTGATTTACATTCTGACATTTATTACATGGTGAAATTTTTACTGTTGGCAGGTGATGTAGCTGCTGCATGCTTTTTTGGCAGTTGGAAACAGCTGTAAACAGCTATTTCCCACAATGCAACAAGGTTCAAAGACAGGAAACTGCCAGGAGTACTACGGTCCTCAGTGTCTTGTGGGAGGAGTTTCACCACAATATCAGTCATACAGCACCCCCTGATGGTCTGTTTGTGAAAAGGAATAGATTTCTCATGTAAAAGGGGGTATCAGCTACTGATTAGGATTAAGTTCAATTCTTGGTCGGAGTTTCTCTTTAAAGACCCAAACTCTAGTACAGCACACAATGAAAAGTCTATATTCCACATATAGTTGCTGAAGAAATTCACTGCTCTGTGTTTCAAAGATAAGGGCAAAGTGTCTATTTGGCTCTTATTAGCAATTTGTGACTACAGGAGAGCTCTGCTGAGGCAGTTCTGCCCACACAGTAAACATTGAGGCTTAACTCAACTCAACTCGTTTTAAGTAAAACTGCAGGTTATTTTAGGATTTCCATAAAGGTTATCATGCTGTTGCTAATCTTTTAGAGCAGAAAGGAAACCTTAAAGAGAATCTGTACTCTAAAATTCCTACAACTAAAAGCATACCTTTCTATTCATTATGTTCTCCTGGGCCACTCTGTGCTGTTTCTGCCTCTCCGTGCTGCAATCTTGGCTTGTAATTGCCAGTTTTAGGCTGTGTTTACAAACAAACTAACCAGCTTGTGATGGGCTCACATAAGCAGAGTGTAAGAGTCATACAGAGCCTGCAGGGGGCCTGGAGAGGGTGTGTATAGCTTCTAGCCAATCACAAGCGGCACAGCACATTCCAGTCTGAGTGCCTCAGCCCGACAGAGCTGACAGAGGAGAGAAGATTAGATCATATAACAGAGATAATTCAGCCACTGTGCAACTAGGAAAGGCTGCAGTAAGCCAGACCACATTAGAACAGGCATAGATAGAAATAGGATAGAAAGAATATAGAATAGAAGAAATAAGGATGAACATTTTGTTACAGAGTCTCTTTAAGTTTAGTTCCATTTAAAAGGGTAAGTGCACTCACTACTTATTATTATTATTATTATTATTATTATTGTGTGCATTTATGTGAGTGCTGAGCATTTTCCATATGGTAAGGAGACCTGGCTTCTCTATAGTCACTACACCCTCTGGTGGCTGGAGGATTTCTTTCATTTTTTTTTTTTTTTTTGCCCAGACATTAGGAAATGAATCGTAGGCTCTAGCGGGGAGAGTATGAGGATGTTGCTCAGGCAGGGTGAGCGGGCAGACATGGCACTGAAGCAGCGTTTTGTACAGCAGCATCGACATTCTGTCAGATGTGTGCTGTAAGCAGTCTATCCCTCAGATATCCGTCCTTTACATTATCTAAAGCCCATCTGATTGTGTATGGGGTGAAATAAATAAATTGGGGATAGATTGGCGCTACAACAAAAATACAGCTGGGTCAGATCAGGATTAGACGAGAGCTTCCGTACCTGTCAGTAAATGAGCTGTTGCATGACTGCAGTCATGTGGTGCTTCCGCACCAGCAGCTCCCCTCACTTTCCCCAGGTAAACACAGGTCCTGTGTAGGGTTTACGCTAAAGCCTGTTACACACAAGTATGATTGGCCAATCACTGACCAATGTTACCACCTCCTTGTCAGATGAGGCTTTGCCTACACAATCGGCTCATAGTGCTCATAGTATTCAATATCTGTTGTCCCTCATTCTACATGGAAATGGTGAAAGTGATTGGCCAATCATCATTGAAAGCATGTACCAGGCTTCAGGCTAATAGTTTGGTTTTATTCCTCAGAAGTAGTGTGACTTTTGCTTGGGATGGGTTTGTGTGTGCTGGTTTGTCCTCAGACACTTGTAGCATTGTTGGCCTGTCTCTGGCCACAGTGACCCCTCTGAATTTGTGGAGGAATGTTGATTTCTGCAGCCATATCATTGGATGACATGCACGCATTGGCTGCACATATTCCGCTTTGTTCGGTTGTCACGCTCGCTCGGCGGTTTTTCCTCGCCGTGTTGTTTCACAATGACAGCGTGGTACTTTGTAAACCACAGGCACTGTTAGATGTTAACCGCATTATCGGATTAGGAGAAAAATTTGCTGTAATGAAATTAAATTAAACTATTAAAGTTGAAGGCATTACTCGAAGATAATGTTTGCTAAATATGCCCTTCAGTACCTTTTTGAAGTCCAAAAGTTTTTTTTCTTTTTTTTTTTTTAACTACTAATTGACATGATTCATGCAGCACAAATGTGTCAGATATTCTGAGATAAAGACAATGTCATTAGGCTTGACTAGCAAAAACTAAATGCAATTCAGTGTGTGCTGACCCTTAGCCAGTATGCAGATCTGGTGACCTGACCCTGAGCCAGTATGCAGATCTGGTGCCCTGACCCTGAGCCAGTATGCAGATCTGGTGCCCTGACCCTGAGCCAGTATGCAGATCAGGTGCCCTGAGCCAGTATGCAGATCAGGTGCCCTGACCCTGAGCCAGTATGCAGATCAGGTGCCCTGACCCTGAGCCAGTATGCAGATCAGGTGCCCTGACCCTGAGCCAGTATGCAGATCAGGTGCCCTGACCCTGAGCCAGTATGCAGATCAGGTGCCCTGACCCTGAGCCAGTATGCAGATCAGGTGCCCTGACCCTGAGCCAGTATGCAGATCAGGTGCCCTGACCCTGAGCCAGTATGCAGATCTGGTGCCCTGACTCTGAGCCAGTATGCCGATCTGGTGCCCTGACCCTGAGCCAGTATGCAGATCTGGTGCCCTGACCCTGAGCCAGTATGCAGATCTGGTGCCCTGACCCTGAGCCAGTATGCAGATCTGGTACCCAAAATTGCTCCGACTCCTCGACTCCAACTCAGACTCCACAGCCCTGCTGAAAACCGTCCCATATATCGTTTGAATAGCTGCAGGGTCTGCCTACTTGCCGCACAGTTTTGTTTTTTTTTAACTTGTAGATGGCATCATTTGTATAAAAAACAGGAGAACTGTGATCATGTGACCAAGATGGTTAATCGATCAGTGTAAGCATTTGCCTACTTGTAAATGTTTTGCAATAAATGAGGGAAACCTTTCATGCTATTTTCACGGATTATGAAGCTCTGTGCCTGGAGGGTGCTGGATCGATTTTTGGTCCTCTTTAAGTTGTTAATTGTTGCTGCAGGAAACCATTATCCAATTTTTTTTTTATTCTTATTACAGACGAGAAGGAAAAAAAAACCCCCATACAAATGGGTTTTGAAGTATCGCTTTGCCTTAATCTGATGTGTTTTTCCTCCGAGGGTCCTCGCAAAAAAAGAAAATAGAAAAGCTTTTGAGAATGTGACAATGTTGCCATTCTCCGAGCCCCATTGTGCCGGAGAGCCATGTGAGCGCATTGCATGACAAAACCGCTGCCATTTTTTCTGATTGTTATACTTTTTAATGGTCACAATGAGCCCTTGTTCGGGAAGGTTTGCGCCATGCTTGTTCCGTACCCACGCATTGTAATTATTAGCTGCCTACAAAGCTCATATTTGTTCCTGCTTCCACGATTTATATTCTTAAATGTCAATAAAATACACCCTACATGCCACAGTAGAGCTCGCAGGATGTGTTCGCACTGCGCGAGAGGCATTCAATAAAACACCCCTTTCTACCCCCACCCCCCCAAATGTTGTTAGCATTCGTGGTGAGCCTCTGCTGCGTTCAGCACTTGTGGGGACAGATTTCAGCGGTTTTTCTGCCCGGCTGCGCTGAGCTTTCCCTATTGTTTCCAGGACAGAAACCAACACAGACCAGAGTCCTCGGCAGCTGGGCCTGCCATTTCCAGGGGCGGCACAAGGCCGTCTCCATCCAGCAGGCCTGTTGGCAGCGAGAGATGCCTCATTTAGATGAAAAGGGGTTGCAGCACAAAGTACTAGTAACTTATTACTGCTTGAGAGCGCAAAATGCAGGTTTCTGATCCTCAAGGGGAAATTTTAGCAACGTGACGCTTTGTCGATGGAGCTTTTTGGCAATTTGCAACACTGCTGCTGAAGTGTATTAAAGTAGAACCCTGGCAAAGCTGCTAAATACACAGCTGAAGTAGATGTATGCAATATCATTTACAGTCTTGAGGTTTCTGTTCAACCGCTTTCTCTTGATGCTCACATGGCTGTACCATGCTATAGAGACGGGTGACATTACTTCCTCTGTAATGTTTCAACAAAGGTGGATGGAAAAATGATTTCTTTCTTTTACTGTGCTCTTTAAAGGGCAGCTCTACTTGCACATGTAAGTGGATACCTGTATGACCAACAAAGGGCATAAAAAACTGAATTAGACCACATACTAGCAAGCCTGATATACAAGGATTAGATGCATTTGGCTACTGTAGCCCATAGCCCCTCCAACTCAATCCTGCAGTGATGTCCCCTCCTGTCTACCTCCTAGGGGCCCCGCCTCCTGTCTACCTCCTAGGGGCCCTGCCTCCTGTCTACCTCCTAGGGGCCCTGCCTCCTGTCTACCTCCTAGGGGCCCTGCCTCCTGTCTACCTCCTAGGGGCCCTGCCTCCTGTCTACCTCCTAGGAGCCCCGCCTCCTGTCTACCTCCTAGGGGCCCCGCCTCCTGTCTACCTCCTAGGGGCCCCGCCTCCTGTCTACCTCCTAGGGGCCCCGCCTCTTTTCTTTTTCCTAGCTTGTTTGGGTAGGCCAGTGATGACGACATGGCGTCCTTAAAGATATTTTTTTTTTTAAAATATAATGTAAGCTATTTGCACAGTGATTGTGATTTGAGGTCCATAGGCTTGGTAGTAAAAGCACTGCAAACTCACTTTGTACAGCGATTGAAAAGCAATTTTGCAGTGATCCTTTGTATTGAAGCGCAATTGCTTCAAAAATGCTGCAACTACTGCGATTGTGGGAAATCGCAATCGCTACTGTGGGGCCATCTCCATTGACTTTCATTAACCAAGTGCTTTTGGAATCGTCAGCAATTCCAAGCTGCTGCTGAAAGTGTGTGCCACGGGCCTAATCACAGTATGCCCACAACTACACTGATCTCTTTGCCTCACTATAGAAATAAATAAATGGTGCCTCCACTTAATCGGCTGCCAGCTAACTGATTAGCAGCTGCTGGGTTAATTAACTCCATTTCAGATCCATGGAAACTTGTCTGCAAAGTCAAATTCGATGCTGATCTCTAGTCCAGCAAGAAAAAGAAAAAAAGTCAGCCTCCATATTCCTTCCTGGTCAGATTTCCTACCACATCTCCCTTCTTTTAGTACATAGCAGAATAGCGCAGACACAGGGAAAGGTCTAAACACCCCTCTGAGCTGTGCTCAGCTATTTTCAGCAGGGCTGTGGAGTCTACACAAAATTCATCCGACTCCCAACTCCTTAGTTTATGACACGACCAACTCCAGGTACCCAAAATTGCTCCAACTCTCCACAGCCCTGATTTTCGGCGCTTGGACAAAAAGGAGGTGGACATCATGTATTTGAAACAGAAGTTTGCTTTCTTAAAGCGGAATATAACCCTGCATTTCAACTTTGCTCTAAAACATTTACAGCATATTATATGCAAAAAGCATTTTTGTTTTTACTAGACCAGCATTGGAAGGGTTAAACACAGAGGTTTAAAGTTCCGTGGAGAGATATGCAGAAGTTCAGATTGTTACATTCTATTTAGTTAAATTTATCTATTGATAAATGGTACACACTGTTTGGCTGTCCTCCAGCTCCTTCTCAGTCAGAGAGATGAGTCACATGCCACACTTAGATACATTTCGGTAAACAAAATGTATCTGTCAGCTTCCCATGGGTCTGCAGAAATCTCCAGGAACTTTAAAGCCCTGTGTAACCCTTCCAATGCTGGTCTAGTAAAAAAAATAAATGCTGGTTGCATATAATATACTGCAAATAATGTTTTAGAGCAAAGTTGAAATGCAGGGTTATATTCCGCTTTAAAACTGAAGGTATTTGTGATTATTCAGGTTGGAGTGAGCATAGGATGTCTCCTACGATGCATCACTGTTGAATATGCAAATCGTCCCTTTGTTGTGGCCGATGGCTAAACACCTCCAGATATGCTGAAGTTCAATGATGTGTCAGCCTGTTAATTATACAGAGCCACAATAATTCAATATCTAGACTGTTTCGGATTGGTTGATAATCATCAGTGGCTGGAATTTATGGATGGGGGTAGGACTTGAAACACCCAGAATTAGAGTACCCAGCAAGCTCTTGGTGAACCAGAAATCCTAATCCTAGGAGTGTGTAAGGGGCTGAAAGAGACCAAAAAGCCTCCTTAATAAAATGTATGCAAAGCAGAAGTTTGCTCTCTTAAAACAGAAGGTTATTCAGGTTAGAGTGAGCTTTTAAGTGTCCCACAATGCATCACTGCTGAATATGCAAATCATACCTTCTGTTTTACACATTCCTAGGAGTTCTAGTTTACCATGAGGCTTGCTGGGAAATCTGTAACTCCTGTTGCATTTGGACAGTGAAGGAGGGTTTGGCTGTGGCTGCCCAGGAATAGCAATCATGGCCAGAGCAGTTCACCTGCCTGGGCTGCCTCTAATCAGCTCCACTCTGTGTTCAGCAATCCCCAGCATTGCTTCTCCTGCTTTTCACTGACAAATGTTCGCTGCTTTTTACTTTCTCCGCAGGCACGGTCCCCTGTGATCGCAATGCAATGTCAGGAATGCGGACAGCCCGAGGGGCCGGGGTCCCACCCCATTTTGACACACACAGTCAATAATAGAGCTGTCAAACGAGATTTCAGGGCCTTGTAATTAGGGACGGGCTGTGGGGGACATCGGTTGCCTCTGCTGGATTACAGTCTGATTTTTGTCCACGTGATGGTTTTTGCTTCGTATTTTTAAAACCAGATATTTGTCGTCTTAAATCTATTCCAGGTTTCTGTAATAATGCTGCATCGCATAATTTAAAGTGAACCTCCAGACTAAAAATCGCCTCAGCAGAACTAAAAAAGGCTTGGTGTTTCTTTAACAGCTTCACAGCATCAGAACTTTGTTTTTCATAACGAAGCCTCATTTTTAGCTGCTTAGAAGCTAAGCTCTGCCCCATCAAAGAAAACTGCCTAGGCATTTCTCCCCTGATGCTGTGCAAAGCATGATGGGATTTCTGATGATGTTCTCGTTGCCTAGCAACTGAGGATGATCAGGACACAGGACAGTTGGAACTGTCTCATGCTCCCTGTCACCTCCTTTCAACCAAAAAGATGGCTGCCCTCATGAAATCACAAACCTTTGCCTGTTCTTTTGAAACAGGGAGAGTAAGAGATTATATTGCCTATCTATTTTAATTAACATAACTAGTGTAACTTAATGACAGTATGTTTGTTTAGGCTGAAGTTCCTGTTTAAGCCCCGGTACACACACTCTCAATTAGGATTTGCCAATCACTGACCAATGTTACCACCTCCATGCAGTATGAGGGTTTACCTAC
Source organism: Hyperolius riggenbachi (assembly GCF_040937935.1). Lineage (NCBI taxonomy): Eukaryota > Metazoa > Chordata > Amphibia > Anura > Hyperoliidae > Hyperolius > Hyperolius riggenbachi. The sequence goes on from NC_090656.1 coordinate 213,069,960, forward strand.
ACATCTGCTCATAGTAATCAATATCTGTTAGCTCTCATAGTACTGTGCAGGGAGGTGCTAAAATTGGTCAGTGATTGGCCAAGCATAATTGGAAGTGTGTATACCATGCTTTAGCCTAGTGGGTAAGGCACTGTACAGACATGATGGCCCAAACTTTGTTGTTTTGTGACTTTTATATATTAATCATTTGGATGCTGCATTATCCACCATTTTCTGCACTTTATTAGACGTGGCATTCTGAACCCGGGTTCACTCCCTGTGGCAGCTCTTATCTTGAGCTACCCAGGTGATAATTATATCATCATATTTATGCCATTAGCAGCTATTATTGATTATACCCTATGTGATATGCTATAACCATTTGTATGAGGTGTTCTTTTGGTTTGTAGATGCTTTTAATCCTTTATTATGGTGCTTTGTGAAGATTAATAATAAACTTGTTATATTTTTTTGAATATACATATGTGTGGTGCTCTGTATACGTGAATAAATATGGAGGCAGGCAAGAAAGAGGCGGCTTAGGAGGGTTCAAGGTGGGCGATTTGCACATCTGTACTTCGCTGAATGCCGGAACAGGAATCCGTTTGCAAAGATGTCAGAACTTCAACATTCTTCATTTTTTGGCACAAAATATTTTTGTGCGTTCTGCAAGCGTAGCAGCGAGCTGAGAACATTGTACACAAGAGGTGACTGGGACTGAAGACAAACTCCTCGGCTGATGAAATGCATTACGCACGGCAGGCAGCAGTGAACCGCAGCGACAATGTACTCCTCAGAGAGAGCTGCATTCCACGAATTCAAAGCACATACCTGTCTCTGGCCGTGTAACAGGGAGAATATTGCCATATAAATATCCTTTACAGAGATGTATCCTTGTCAGCGTGACTTCTCTGAGCGTAAGCTCAGCACCTATCGGTTCTTACTACACTATAGCGCTCCCCCCAGCAAGGATGGCTGCGGCATGGATAAATGTACTTTTTAAAAAAAAATAATCCAAAAACTTGGGGCCATATGCAATACACCTTGTCACCTGAGTTTTCTCCTAGGAGATGTTTTTTTAAAAAAGTCCTTTAAACCAGTGTTTCTCAACATTTTATTGGTATGTACCCCTTTTAAAACCCTGTACTCACCGAGGTACCCCCTAGCATAGTAAACATTATCACAAGTACCCCTTGACAAATATATATTTCATCATAGTACATGATAATTGGTTCTAAACAATTTCCAAGCATTTACTATTGCTTTTTTTAATTAGCTAAAACACTAATTTGGCATTGTTTAAATAAGATTTATCATTTTCTAAAACTCTCAATTGGTTATTCTTGGTTGAGTATATCAAGCCCAAGTACCCCCTGGAACCATCAGAAGTACCCCCTGGGGTACACGTACCACATGTTGAGAACCTAGGCTTTAAACCACCAGCAAGCCAACAAATACTCAAAATAATTTGGTAGAACTGTTTCACCTACTTTTTGGTACTGTTTCCACTGCAAAGGGTTAAAAAGTAATTTTAAATCGAAGTTGATTGAAAATTATCTCCTAGGAGAAAACTCAAGAGAAAAAGTGACTTGCATATGGCCTGGTGTGGAATTTACTGCCTCTCAAACATTTTTTGAAGACCACCGGTTCTTAAAGGGATACTGTAGGGGGGTTGGGAGAAAATGAGCTGAACTTACCCGGGGCTTCTAATGGTCTCCCGCAGACATCCTGTGCCCGCGCAGCCACTCACTGATGCTCCGGCCCCGCCTCCAGTTCACTTCTGGAATTTCTGACTTTAAAGTCAGAAAACCACTGCGCCTGCGTTGCCGTGTCCTGGCTCCCGCTGATGTCACCAGGAGAGTACTGCGCAGACACAGACCATACTGGGCCTGCGCTGTGCGCTCTTGATGACATCAGCGTGATCGAGGACACGGCAAGCAGGCGCAGTGGTTTTCTGACTTTAAAGTCAGAAATTCCAGAAGTGAACCGGAGGCGGGGCCAGAGCATCGGTGAGTGGCTGCGCGGGCACAGGATGTCTGCGGGGGACCATTAGAAGCCCCGGGTAAGTTCAGCTAATTTTCCCCCGACCCCCCCTACAGTATCCCTTTAAAGGACAACTGTAGTGAGAGGTATATGGAGGCTGCCATTGTTGTTTCATTTTAAGCAATTCCAGTTGTCTGGCTATCTTCCTGATACTTTGCCTCTAATAGATCTGACATTATTGTCGGATCTGACAAGATTAGCTGCATGCTTGTTTCTGGTGTTATTCAGACACTACTGCAGCCACACAGACCAGCAGGGCTGCCAGGCAACTGGTATTGTTTAAAAGGAAATAAATATGGCTCCATTCATATTCTTCTCACTACAGTTGTCCTTTAATGCCTAGGTTCTCAACATGTGGTACACGTATTCCAGGGGGTACTTCTGATGGGTCCAGCGGGTACTTGGACTTAATGTATTTAACCACCTTGGCGGTATGGATGAGCTCAGCTCGGCCATTACCGCCAGGCTGAATATCTCAGCCCCTGGTGGGTCTTTTTTGACATTTTTTTTTAAACGTGCGTGTTTTACTCGATCGCTGCCACTACGCGCCGCAAAAGAGGGCCCCCCAGACCCATTGCGCAGCCTGGCCAATCACTGCCGGGCTGCGTTAAGGGGAGGATCGGGACTCCCCCTGATGTCATGACGTCGATTACGTCATTCCGATCGTCGCCATGGCGACGAGGGAAACTGACAGGAAATCCCATTCAGAGCGGGATTTCCTGTTGGGTATGGTCGCCGGCGGCGATCGGAGAGGTGGGAGGATAGCGCAGGGAGCAGGGAATCGTGTAGCTAGCGCTAGGCTAGCTACATGATTAAAAAAAAAGTGAAAAAAACCCACCCGCTGCAAGTTTTTTTCACAAATTTATGGTTTCAGAAAATAACAAATCCTATTTAAACAGCCAAACCAGTATTTCAGCTAATTTAAAACCATAGCAAATGCTTGGAAACTGTTTAGAATCAATTATCAAGTACTACTATTAAGTGTATCGGAATCAAGGGGTACTTGAGAGTTTTTACCATATCAGGGGATACCTGGCCAGCACAGGCTTTCAAAAGGGGTACATACCCATGACCTGTTGAGAAACACTGCTTTAAAGGGACGGGTAGGCAAACGCAGGCACATGTATAGCACTGACTCTACTTACTGTTACTCGAAGGAATACTGAGGAGAAAATAAACTGGTGAGATAAACAATTGTATCAATCCCCTTATTACTAAAAATTGCATTTTGAGACATCCTACAGTTTTACTTTATGCTTAAATTGAATGTTTAATGTTTCATTATCCTTGCTCAATGACACAATCTGTAAAGTATACCAGAGCTTCAATATATGAACTATTGCCCTTACCCTTTTATTTCTTTCCTGCCCTCGGCTCTGAGTAAAGAGTTTTATGGCGGTAATTCCTTATCAGTGAGGGTTACTCTATAGTCCTAAGGCCCGACTGGAGTGAAACTGTCATTTGCATACCTAAATATTAACTCTTTTAGGCAGAGAGCAAAAAAAGGTACACAATCTAGTCAGTTGTATGCTTGGCACTGTACATACACATATCTATCTCATCAGTTTATTTTCACCTTGGTATTCCTTTAAGCTTCTTGTCCTGATTTAGTTCTGGATTTTTGGGTGCAATTTTTCCATCTTTTAGACCCTGAAATTCAGAACGAATCACACTTTACAGAGAGCTGGGAACCGTTCTGGAATTAGAGCAGTAGGTGTGTGACTGATTGTGTTGCAGATGGTGCAATCATTTTGCTCGTTGATACTTGTGCGACTTCATTTTTTCAGAAGCGGGTGATCCGCTATGCCTCCACTGCATACTGGGGGTCGATGTGATGTTGCCGTGTTTCATCCATGGTATCAAAGCTCTCCAGCAAGGCTTTCCTGCTTTAATCAAGGACAGAGGTTATTCACCTGAAGCAACTCTCATGATTCTATTCTGGAGTCAGTATTTCTGAGTACCCAGAATTCCTAGAGCTTCTCTGTGCCAAAGCTCTTTGTGTAAAGTGCAGGCTGCCCACTGATACATCAAAAGTGTATCTACTGTGTATTGCACAGATACTCAACAGTCCTTCAAAACTGCTTCATTGATTTCCTTGATTATGTTCTGAGTGGGAACAGTTCCGGAGGGTCTACACACCGAAGCAGCTTATTTCGGCGCTCAGAACTACGTGCCGAAGCTGGGTGCCATCAATGCTATACTGGGCGCCCCAAGTAAATGTAATTTGGGGATCCAGCAGGGATCCGGATTACATCTCCCTCTGAGTTCATACAACTTGGAGGGGGAATAGTTTTTAATACTGCTGGGGAGTTTAGCGGCAGCAGGGAGAGCCATCATTGGCCGGTGCTGGGATGACCTGTACCCCTTTAAACAGGTTCATTGTCACATGACTGGTGGCCACATGCCACCACCTCTTCGCTATCTCATATTAGGATGCAGACTTGCCTGATATATATCTATCCTATTGCTATGAACTGATGCCAGCAACCACAAGCTATGACAGTGGGGATCTTGGTTGTATCCATTTTCCTTCTGATTTCAGTGTAAAAATAAAACTAGATCGGGATCAGTGAATTTTTGCCCACATGCCACTAAACTGTAGTGCTTCTAAACCCCGCGTTCCATGTTCCCAGCACGTTTCCAGTTGGGTTAGTGGCAGAGCGGGTTGTAGCCCCCCCACTAACTAGAATTTCAGCATTTGTCGTTCTGGTACAAAGTATTAAAGGACATCTGAAATGGAAGGCTGACTTCTGTTTTGCATAGCATTTTAGTAAGGAGCCGTTTTGATCTTTCAGTCTCTGGGATTGGAAGGTTCAAGTCATACTGGGATCCGGGTAGTGCATAGTAAAATTGGTAATGTATATTAGCACCCAACTCATGCTGCAATATGTACTGCTCTACTCCAGTTTCAGTTCAGTTAGTTTGGAGCAGGGGCGAAATAAGCAGTATCGTCCATAGCTGGATCCTCATCTGTTAAAGTGAACCTGAACTGAGTAACATTTTTTAAACTATGTACATGTAGGCCTCGTTCTCATCAGGTCCGTTTCTGTGCGCTTTTCACAGCGCATTGTGCTGTGCGTTCTGCAATGAATTGATTTTCCCATGTAAAGCGCACGTCAATGCAAGTGAATGCGTGCGCTTTTTTAGCATACAAGTTCCTCTCAGAAGCTCACCATTTTCTTCTTACAACAATTCCTTCTAGTTCTGACAAGATTTTGTCAGAAGTGAAATCTATCAGTTGCAGTCAGTTATAACTGAAAGGACAACTGATGTGCAAGGTAATCTCCATGTTTCCCTATGGCTCAAGTGGGTGATAGTACATTTTAACAGTGCTGAGCAGGAAGCTTTTATGGGGTAATGGCCATTTTCAAGATGAAGGATGGAGAATCCATAGATCACAGTGGACAAATGGGTTGCAGGAGAGGAGAAAGAGATTGATGAGTAGACTACACAGGAGGTATGACCTGTGTATGGTTATTTTGATTTTCATTTTCAGTTGAGGTTTGCGTTAAAGCCCCATTTGTGACCGGGCAACTGCTTCTAAAATAGTTAGACTGCAGATGGGTAAGGACACAATCGCCCACTACAGGGCCACTTTAATTTGGCGGCGTTCTTCTTTCCATGGAGTGCTGCGGTTGAATGGGTTGATGAGAAGTTGTCTGATGCTGGTAGCTGAACACAAGCGGCGCTTCTCCATGCTGTAGTGCGGTCACCTCTCTACGCGGATAAGTGGCAGTAGGGACATTTCAGCAATGTCACCTCGGATACAAGTGGCACAATAGGCGCCCCAGTGCCGTGATTGCCACATTATCGGAGGGAGATAACAAACCTCTTTACTACTTTTTAAGCAGTCATTAGTTTAATTACTCTGTTTTTTGATATGTCTGTTTGTAATTTAGATGAATGCAAATTGGGGCATCTTCATCCACCAGTTTATAATTAGAGGACCAGAAAAACAAGATCAGAGCTGCTCAGTGGGCTGATCATCGCAGAGCTCAATCTGTGATGGAACCGTCAAAACCTGCGGCTGAACTCAGTAATAATTAAAAATATAAATAAAAATAGTAATAGAAGCGAGCTGGTAATTGGGGTGGAAAATGTTATGTGCTGGACTAGAAGTTTGGTGATTTACTAAAGGGGTGAAAAGAGCCCTTTAAAACATGCAAATATGCGCAGGGGATCTGAAAAAAATGAATTTCTAGGCATAGAATTGTAATGAAGAAGTGATCACAGGCAAATTTAAAATGTACCCAACATGGATAGAAATAAAAAAAAAAAAAAAAAATGTATACATTGGGCTTTCTCCAAACTTGCTTTAAAGGAAACCTGAGATGAATAGAAATTAAAAAAATATATACATACCTGGCCTCCTCCAGCCCCCTTTAGGCTAATCTGTCCCTTTCCGTCGTCCTACCACACCTGGATCCTCCGCTATGGGTCTCGGTAATTCAGCCAGTCTGCACAGTCCAGCCGCACACTCTACAACGATGCACGACTAGGCCACATATGAGCACTACGCCCCGACTGGGCAAACTACCAGGACATGTAGCGGAGGATCCAGGCAGTGAAGGAAGACGGCAATGGACCGATTAGCCAGTATGTATAATTTTTTTATTTCTATCAATCTCAGGTTTCCTTTAAAAGCAAATTTGTAGTAAAAATGTAAAGGTCAGCTATTTGCCTGTGGAGGGCTCTGGATCCTAAAGAGTCTCTCCTCTCCCTCAGTGTCCTGGTTCCAGCAATGTGGCCCCCGTTCAAATCAGGGCTGTGGAGTCGGAGCAATTTTGGGTACCTGAAGTCTGAATTGGAGTCAGAGATTTCATAAACTGAGGAGCTGGTGTCGGGAATCGGATGATTTTTTTTGTACCAAATCTACAGCCCTGGTAAGTACGAGACTGGAGTCGGAGTCTGAGTTGGTGGTTTCATAAACTGAGGAGTCTGAGTTGGAGGCGGAATATTTTTGTACTGACCCCACAGCCCTGGTTTGAATCAGGACTATGGAATGGGTACAAAAATCATCCGACTCCTGTTTATGAAACCTCTGACTCCAGGTGACTCAAATTGCTCCAATTCCTTAGTCTAATACTTGCCAGGGGTGTGGAGTTGGTAGAAAAATCATCAGACTCTACTCCTCAGTTTATAACACCAAAACACCAACTCCAGTTACCCAAAAATTGCTCCAACTCCACAGCCCTGGTTCGAATTTGCCGCCTCCAGAAGCCCTTGTAAGGCACCGAGAGCACTCATGTCCTCCGAAGACAAGCGGCTTCGTACTATGCATGCAGCAAGCACACCTGAGAGTACGGAGCCGCCCATATGGTGGCATAGTGGATAGCACTCTTGCCTTGCAGCGCTGGGTTCCTGGTTCGAACCCAGCCAGGGCAATATCTGCACAGAGTTTGCATAGTCTCCCTGTGTCTGCGTGGGTTTCCTCCGGGCACTTTGGTTTCCTCCCACATCCCAAAAACATACAGATAAGTTAACTGGCTTTCCCCTAAAATTGGCCCTAGACTATAATATACACTACCTGATACATACATAGACATATGACTGTAGTAGGGATTAGATTGTGAGCTCCTCTGAGGGACAGTTAAGTGACTAAACAATATACTCTGTACAGAGCTATACAATATGTGATGAATAAATACTAAATAGTATACCTCTATTTTCAGGCTCCCTAAAGCAGAAGAAAATGTCTTTGATGTTCCTACGATGCGTCTTTGCTACCTCTTGAGTAACCATGTAGTTTTTAGTGTACTAGCCCCCCCCCCCCCCCCCGCCTATAATGTAACTGCTTATTCAGCTGAAACCCCATTTCACTCATTTTAATATTTTGTTCATTAACAATAAAGTTCCATAAATGTTCCCACCACATTGTAATTTAAATGCCGTTTTTGTTGTTAAAAGCCCCACACCTCACAGGAAGGGAACCCTGGCCCGTTCGTTTTCATAGTCAATAGCTCAGCGAAGTGCTTTGTCCTCCTCCGTGAAGCCGCTTTAAAGGCACGTAACAGAACACGCGGCATTAACACTCCGCGGCCGGGGAGTCCCGCTGGGCAAGTGTATAAAATGTCTCTGAACAAATATGCTGCATTAAGAGATTTCAGCTATAACTAAAATAGCAGGTATATTAGTGGCTACTTAAAGGCTCAAGCAGTAATGCTCGTGTTTTGTGCCCCCCCTTACCCCCAGGCCGCGCTGGTGTTGTGTTAAGTGAACGCTCATTCCGTATTCCCGCCTAATGGCTCATTGTAATGTCTGCGAGTATAATCCTTGCATTGGCTTCTAAAGGCATGATATTAACCAATTCAGAGGAGACAAGTGATTGCGTTCAAAACGGAGAGAACCTGGAGTACCATGCAGTGTCTGCGGCACAACAACAAAAAAACTTTTTGAGACTTGCAGAACATTAAATGCCTTCCCAGCAGCAAACAAGTTTAGCAATAAATTGTGGCTGCCTACACACAGCAGTTATATGAAAATATATTCTTAAAAGAACAGGTTTTTTTGGGGAGGCGGCGCTTCAAATAATGAACTGAATTAAAAGCAAAAGTGATAGGTTGGCCTTCCTTTTTAGAATGAGCCAGTGGTACAACGGCTACTGGAAAATATATTTATTGTATGACTACGCGTTTCATAGGTTGGCCCTGCATTCTTAGGTCAGTAATGAGTTGTGTTGGGCGGCATAGATGACACAGGAACGCGTGTGTATAAATCTATTCATTATGTATTGCTCTCAGTATTAATGTTTATTATTCTGGGTGCCTCCTCCCAATAATTTACAGCTTATCCCTAAAGTTGTATTTCGTTTATCCCGCTGTTGGAGAGTCTGTCTATTATAAGTTCTCTCAACATCGAGGAACCTAATCATCTGGAGAACCACCACAGGGGTGGACACCACAACCCGAGTGGAAACGTGAGTCTTATGTACAAATTGAAAGTGTTTGCCAAATGTTGCAACACGCAAAACTCGAGTATACCACCTAATCTCGATCCTATAGGTGTTGACAGATTGCACTATTGGCTCCTGGTCGTCTTCCCTTTTGTATTTTTTCCGGTATCCTGGGAGCTCTGCGAAAATCCTCCAATAACAAATTCAAGTAATGTGTGGCTTGGTTCCTGCAGTCTGATAACTCAATGAAAAGTGCTGTCGAGTTTGTTTCACACATCCATAGGATGGTAAATACTATGTAGGCTGAAAGTCCTGAGGGACCAGTTAGCAGAAAGCTTTTCCTCATCTTGTCTTTGGAAGATCCCCTTGCTCTTTCTCTCTCCTCTTCCTTTGGGTCACATGCCTGTTCTGCAGATGAGCTTAGCCATTGGACAGCTTTTCAGGCCTCACAGTTTACACACAAGTCTCCTCTCTGCGCTCTGTTGAATTAATAGAATCAAAAACTGTGCCTTGCTTTGCCCCTGTCGCCAGAGTGGTCATGTGATCCTAGCTTTATGATTAGGTAAGGGCTCCGTGGTCCTTTATAGAAGAAACCTGAAATATGGAAGTTGTCAACTTTATTCCCCATAGATCATACCACTACCTTACATGTCTGTTTTTAGTTTAACGAGCATGCAGCAAGTGGAGTCAGATCACCTGAACTGCATACCGGTATTTGTTTTGGACCAGTGACTAGAATTATTGGAGGCAGTGGATCAGAACAACAGGCAGGAAACTGTCACGCCCTAAACATGGCGGCCTTCTTAAAGTGTCCTAGAGTCGAAGCTCTGGTCAAAAAAAGAAAAATACCTAAGAGGGAAGCCTCTGGATCTTATTGAGGCTTCTCAGGTCCTCCTCGCTCCTTCTGCTGCTCACTGGGACCCTCCAGATGATCTGGGCCGCTCTCCTCTTCATGCACGAACAGCTTTGGCTTACTGCGCAGTAAAGCTGCCCTGGTGCTTAACAAGGAGCATGGCCTGATTAGATTTGACAAGGCTTTGTCGGAAATATCTAAGGGGTCCATGCACGACAATGGGGAACCGGAGGATGCTCTGGGAAGCCGCTATACCATACGTGTCAAACTCGGGGGCCATAAAGTTTGGCCAGCAAGTGGTTTCCCACTGGTGCCACTAGACACCAGGAAACTGTGTAAGGGAGGGAGGTGGCCGCTAGACACCAGGGCCCTGCCCAGTTTGACACCTCTGCAATTCAAGATCCAGAGGCTTCCCTCTTGTGTATTCATTTCCTTTTTAATCAGAATTTCAGCTTGGGTATACTTAACTTGTGGACATCTCAGTTGACATATCGAAAACCCACATCATTTCAGAGCAGAAGGATATTAGGGCGGGGGGCATTATCACAACCGTTGTTTTCGGGAAACCTTCATGCAGCCTTGTAAAGCGGAACTCTAGCAGTGGAGGTTGTGTTGCGCTTTCCCAGCTTCCTGTTGCCGAACACAACAGCGTCATATTCTCATCCCCCCTCGGCTATTAGTAAGATCACTAGGCTCCGCAATTACCTTCACTGTGATTAAACGTCATAATATTCTCTGCCTCCACCATAAATAAAGGCATCAATCAGACCATTACCTCTCCACGCAGGTGCTGCTATCATTTTTCCTTCTTCTAATAGATCGAGCGAAGAGTCTCCCCACTCATTGATGGGCATCTCTCCCCTTTCACCGTCTGTCGATGACAAATTAACGCACACGCCCGTGTCCAGTCAATTATTAGCCCGACGCGGGGGAACAATTAACACCATTCATTACCGAGGAAAAGCGGCCTGTCGTCTTGGCTCTCGTCTTGCTGCGTCGCCGTCTATCTTCTCTGTAGCCTGACGGAAGGCCTTGTCCAGAGAGCCGAAATTGACTTTGAAAAGTGGCAGAATAATTTCAGTACATGAGAAGACAAAGTAAGGGAGTTATTAGCCTGGCCCTGAGGAATTACAGCCAGGCAATTGTGATGTGATAAGACAGCGCCGGTGGGACTCCGCCGCACAGATCGGGCAGAGGGTTAAATCAATATTTTCAATTTCTTCCAATCAATCCGGTGTTTGAGCGAGCTGGAAACTTGTTAGCAATTGGCAGAATGTGTAAATGAAAAGCCCGGCTTATTATTATTTGTTAAAAAGGAATCGGCACGTAGCACTATGCTCCCAGCCGCTGGTAATTCTTCAGTGATCGGCTGCTGGGGCATGTGCCGTGCCGGCAGCCTGGTTCCTGGCGGTGCGCGGCAGCCGGAGCCCGGCGTAGGCACCGCCCCAGATCTTTACAAACGATTGCAGCATCAATAGGACGTTCCCGAGATGTGACAAGCCCGTGCTTATCGGTCATTAGAGGCGCAGCACGCCGGAGAGAATTAAAACCATTCATCCTGGGAGTTGCTGCAAGAGCGTGGCCCAGCCATTGTCGCCAAATGATCGCTAATCAGAATATAATGCTCGCGGCGTCATGCCATGAATATACACAAACCGAATCCCGTTGCTTCTATATTTATAGTGAAAATAGTTAGGATGGAGTGATTAAGTATGCCTGCAGCTTCCTGACTTCTATTAGTGCATATTCCTGGCACTGAACGGCTTCTAATCTTCATGCGAATTATAATGCGACATGAAGGAAATGTGAGTCAAAATAATGTATTGTTTGAAATGATTTCACAAAGTGTATGTGTAGACAGTGTCCGCGTGTTGCCTACCTCTGCATCCTCCTCTCACTGCACCAGGCAAATGGAACATCTATGTGATTTCAAATAAGTGTACGCATTACTTTTTTTCATGTTGGAGTAGCAATCCTTTTTTAACTGCTTTGCCCCAGCAAGAAGAGGCCTAGTAGATAATTTTCCTGGAAATGGGCAGCATAGTGTAGTGGTTAGCAGGGCCGTGGAGTAGGTACAAAAATCTTCCAACTCCGACTCCTCAGTTTCTGAAACCACGACTCCGACTCCGGGTACCCAAAATTGCTCCGACTCCTCAACTCCGACTCCTTAGTCTAATACTTAACAGGGCTGTGGGTTTTGTACAAAAATCATGCGACTCCGACTCTGACTCATCAGTTTCTGAAAACCACGACCACAACTCTGACTCCGGGTGCCCAAAATTGCTCCGACTCAGACTCCACAGCCCTGGTGGTTAGCACTCTCACCTTGCAGCGCTGCGTCTCCAGTTCAAATCCCAATCAGGGCACTATTTATTTACATGGATGTTGTATCTTCTCCCCGTGTCTGCGGGGGCTTTTTGCAGGCATAGTTCCCCCAACCCTGTCCTCAAGGCCCACCAACAGTGCATGTTTTGTGGAAATCCAGAGGTAATTAATCGGCTCTACTGAGACACTGATTCACAGGTTAGGTAATGTAAGTGGTTTCCTGCAAAACATGTGCTGTTGGTGGGCCTTGAGGACAGGGTTGGGGAACTCTGCCTGCAGGCACTCTGGTTTCCTCTAACACCCCAAAATCCTGCAGATAATTGGCTTCCCCTAAATTGGCCCTAGACTATAATAGCTTCCCCCGAGGAGCAATTAGTGACTTGACCATATACTCTGTACAGCGCTGCAGAAGATGCAGTCACTCTATAAATAATGATAAAATAAGCATAACATTTAACGTATCTAGGCCTTGAGTTAACTGGCATGCTACTTTCCTGTAGTGGTTTCTGGTGCCTTTTTTTCTTTTCGGGGGGGGGGGTATCCGCCATCCGCCATCCGCCATCCGCCATCCGCCATCCGCCATCCATTTTCAATGTAATGTCAGTACTATGGACAGAACAGGGAGAGCGCATGGGATTTTTACCCTGCTCTAATTCTTTGTTGAAGACTTGTCTTCTGTTTTTGGACTCTGTGCTGATCATTTATAATTTACCACTGATTTTTACCCTGCTTTGCTCTGCAGTCATCTCAGCCTGCTATATGAAGGGGAAAGAGCTCCACTTATGATCATGTGATGGCAGGTGTGTGTGTAGACTTGTGTAGGTGGGAAAATACATATTTACCTTCCTTCAGGCCCTCAACACAATTATTTTTTTTAGCAGCCACACTTATTGTTCAACACTATTAGATACATTGAGTGCCCTTTTTGCACTGCAAAGTTTTTGACCTATTTTGATGTGCATTTTTTTTTAATGCGTTTTGTGTTTTACTGATTGCCAAGTGTTGTCTTGATTTTTGAAAATAGCTACTAGTGGTTACATCAATACAAAACACATTTCTATGCTTTTTCCATGCGTTCCTATACTTTACATTGAAACGCAAAACGCATCATAATTGCACAGACATGCTTTTGAGTTTTTTTTTTGTATTTTAATTTTTTTTTTAATCTAAACGCAGCAGTAGAAAAGGACAAGATTCTTATTTTAAACAGGTTGCACTTCAGAATCGGCAAACGCATGCGTTTTGTGTTTTTAGCAAAATCGCTGCTAGTGGAAAAGGCCCTCATGGAATATCTGTAGCTGCCTTTATTCTCCAGAAAGAAATTTGGTAGAGAGAGCAGCACTCACGCATCTGATGTCATGCATCAGGTTTTTTAGGGTACATACAAACCTACAATTTTGGTTGGCCAATTTTCCCACCTCCATGTAGTAGAAGAGCATACCCACAAATTTATGTTGGCCCTCGAACTACATGGATGTGTTAAAATTAGTCAGTGATTGGCCAATCAAAATTGGATGTGTGCACCTTTTAGTAGTGCAGATATTGAGCTGATTTGCAGAAAGGTGAGCATATCTCACTCCTATACACACCTCTGCCCACATGAAAGTTTAGGTCAAAAGGGAAATGGTTGCCTAAGAACCTAAGAAGTATGTAGCCTCTGGATCCAGTAGAGGTTTTTCAGCCTGTCCTCTGGTCCCCCGTTGCCGCTGGTGGACCCCCCCCCCCCCCCAAAGATTTCCAACCAGGGCTTGTTGTAAATGTGATCTGTGTCACGCTCCTAAGCACAAGCGCAGTAGTACTGTGTGAGTACGGACGCGCCTGCATGGTAAGCTAGGACCGCTGGTGCTACCTCTGTCAGGGGTGTCAAACTCAAATACAAGGTGGGCCGACATTGAACACTGGGACCCAGCTGCGGGCCAACCTCAATGTGTACTGGCCACTTTATAAAGTTCCCTGGTGTCCAATTACTCCCCTCCAACTCCTATACAGTTCCCTTGTGTCTAGTGGTCCTCCTCCACCCCTATACAGTTCCCTGGTGTCTAGTGGTCCTCCTCCACCCCTATACAGTTCCCTGGTGTCTAGTGGTCCTCCTCCACCCCAATACAGTTCCCTGATGTCTAGTGGTCCTCCTCCACCCCAATACAGTTCCCTGATGTCTAGTGGTCCTCCTCCACCCCTATACAGTTCCCTGGTGTCTAGTGGTCCTCCTCCACCCCTGTACAGTTCCGTGGTGTCTAGTAGTCCTTCTCAACCCCTATACAGTTCCCTGGTGTCTAGTGGTCCTCCTCCACCCCTATACAGTTCCCTGGTGTCTAGTGGTCCTCCTCCACCCCTATACAGTTATCTGGTGTCTAGTGGTCCTCCCTCCCATACACAGATCCTTTGTGTCTAGTGGCCCCCACCCTCCCCTATACAGTTCCCAATTACTCCCCTCCAACTCCTATACAGTTCCCTGGTGTCTAGTGGTCCTCCTCCACCCCTATACAGTTCCCTGGTGTCTAGTGGTCCTCCTCCACCCCAATACAGTTCCCTGATGTCTAGTGGTCCTCCTCCACCCCAATACAGTTCCCTGATGTCTAGTGGTCCTCCTCCACCCCTATACAGTTCCCTGGTGTCTAGTGGTCCTCCTCCACCCCTATACAGTTCCCTGGTGTCTAGTGGTCCTCCTCCACCCCTGTACAGTTCCCTGGTGTCTAGTGGTCCTCCTCCACCCCTATACAGTTCCCTGGTGTCTAGTGGTCCTCCTCCACCCCTATACAGTTCCCTGGTGTCTAGTGGTCCTCCTCCACCCCTATACAGTTCCCTGGTGTCTAGTGGTCCTCCTCCACCCCTATACAGTTATCTGGTGTCTAGTGGTCCTCCCTCCCATACACAGATCCTTTGTGTCTAGTGGCCCCCACCCTCCCCTATACAGTTCCCTAGTGTTTAGTGCCTTCCCCCTACCTCCCCATATGGCTTTCCTGGTGATCTAGGGATTCACCTCCAATATAACTTCCCTGGTAGTCTAGAGTGGGTCAGACATAACTCCAATGAGTTCTGGGTCACCATGAGCTTGCTGGTTAGTCTGTGCCTCACATAATGCAAAGTGGGGAAAACCCAGATTTGGCCCACAAGCCGAAGTTGACATGTATGGCTCTATAGGATCGAGAGGCTTTCCTCTGAGGTAAGCATTTCCTTTTTGCTGTTCACATTGACAGCAGAAGGTTTCTTATTGATCTCTTGTTAGTAGAATAGAGGCGTTTGCCCAGTGGTGTAGCTAGATATCCTGGGGCCCCATAGCAAATCTTTCATAGGGCCCTCAGATGTAGGCACTCTTAAGCAATGCTACTTGCCCCTACCCCTACCTTTGAGGGTGGAGGAACACAGTTAATGGTGAATACATTAGTACCAGCTGGGCCCCCTATGCTGCAGGGCCCCATAGCAGCTGCTATGGCAATTGCTACGCCCCTGGGTTTGTCTGTCCTTGAGGGATTTACTTTAAACGGGCTATAATTTATAATTGGCTCTTCACATCTGCATAGAACCCTGACTAAATATACAGGATTCCAGAATGAAATTAGTTTCATTAGTGTGTACACACACACACACACACACCTACACCTACACACACCTACACACACCTACACACACCTACACACACACACACACACACACCTACACACACCTACACACACCTACACACACCTACACACACCTACACACACACCTACACACCTACACACACCTACACACACACCTACACACCTACACACACACCTACATACACACACACCTACACACACACCTACACACACCTACACACACCTACACACACCTACACACACATATACCTACACACACACACACACACACACACCTACACACACACACACACACCTACACACACACACACACCTACACACACACCTACACACACACACCTACACACCTACACACACACCTACATACACACCTACATACACACACACCTACACACACACCTACACACACACCTACACACTCACCTACACACACACCTACACACACACCTACACACACACCTACACACACACACCTACACACACACCTACACACACACCTACACACACATATACCTACACACACACACACACACACACACCTACACACACACACACACACCTACACACACACACACACCTACACACACACCTACACACACACACCTACACACCTACACACACACCTACATACACACCTACATACACACACACCTACACACACACCTACACACACACCTACACACACACCTACACACACACCTACACACACACACCTACACACACACCTACACACACACCTACACACACACCTACACACACACCTACACACACACACACACACACACACACACACACACACACACACACACACACACACACACACACACACACACACAGCACCCACTACAAGTTAAGAGGCCTTTTTTTTTCTTTTCTTTTATCCATTTCACCCAATGTTCCTCTCTGAAACCTATTCCTGTATTGAATTTTTGCCATGTTCTTTCCTTCTAAAAAAAAAATCAGTGATTTAAGTGCAACTCAACACTTTTTTTATTTTTTTTTTCCCTCTTCTCTTTCATAGTCTTTGTTTTGTTTTTAGCATGAAAAGAAAAAATAAATTTGAAAGGAAAAATGACTGCAAAATAACCAATAGTTATCTTAGTTCTGGCAGAAACGTTCTGTCCTTGATTCTAATTTTTTTTTTATCCTTTTATTTTATTGTTTGGGATTTTTTTTTCTTTTCTTCTTATAGAGGAAATTTTCATGTAACGCTTTTATTGTATGGCGAGATGTATAAACGTGAGCATTCGCCACGACAAAATGCAGAACATGGCTTGCACGTGTCCTTGCTTTCAGCTGAAAGAGATCAAGGGGGGAAAAATTACCTACCGCCTGAACCAGGGAAAGACACCTTTTACATCCTCCATGGCAAGCATTTCACTGTCAAGGTTACAAAAATATTGCAGTCGCACACAATGCCTAACATAGATCACCTCCTAAGCGTACGGAACAGAACGTTACTTAGATGGAGCGGCTGAGATAAAGAAATCGCAGTGATCTTGGTTATCTGTGTTAAGATTTCCAGTTTACCAAGTATCTGAAGTGGAGAGTGTAATAATGGGCAACACAAAAACAAGATTTTGAAAAACATCAGTAGAAATGAACAGAAACCAGAATTAATGTTTATTGGCTCTGTCGGTGCATCACCAATCATAGGCGATGCAAACAGGACCTCCCAAGTGTATTTTTCATTTGTGACCATGATTTATTATGTACAGGTAGTCCCCAACTTACGAACGCCTGACTTACGAATGACCCACCGCTCTGAACGGCATGGATTCTGTGTTTCCATGGGAACAAGTCAAATTGGATTTATAGTTTTTGAGAAAATCGATTAAAAAAAAAAATCAATCAGAACATGGCTTTTAATCTTGTATAGGGCAGAGGTAACAGAGGGGGACGCTGGAGGCCCAGGGGGGCACAGAGGAGGTACAGGGGACAGAGATGGCACAGTGTTCCAACTTAAGAACAGATTCAGGTTAAAGAACGAACCTACAGTCCCTATCTCGTTTGTTAACCGGGGACTACCTGTACACTGAAGCTAATAAAAAGCAGCATCCATGCCCCAAAAGCACAGGACGTTCCTGCAAAAATACAAAAATATTTTGTAGTGTGGATGTGGTTCATGCATAAGTCCATACAGTTAGTAAAAGTCTACCGCAGACTGCAGTTTCGCAACACTGAAAAGAACCGTAAACTACTCCCCCCGCCTGCCCAGCCCCTAATTGCTTACCTACTGTTTACGAACGTCTTCATTTTATTTTATTTTTTATTATTTTATTTGGTTATGTTGCCCCTACACTTTGGAATTCCTTCCCATGCCCAATCAGGACATCTCTATCCCTGGAAACATTTAAAGGACGTCTGACCTGAGCGAGATATGGAGGCTGTCATATTTGTTTTCCTTTAAAAGAGGAGCTGTCAGCCATACTATCTCAGGGAAAAAACAAAACAAATATATAAGTAGATAAATACTTGCTCTACTTACATAACACATGTATTGCACTGTCCACGTTATGATTCCTGTGAATTTTATAAAGGAAAAGTAGAGAATCCTATTCTAGACAGTTTCCATATTTACTGTAGCTATTTTGAAGCCAGTCGTGATGTAATATCCGCCCTTAGTCTCCTCTGCCTCATTTGTCTGCCCTTCACTATAGAAAGTGCATTGTTTCAGCCTGAGAGTTTGGCCAATCAGAGAGGAACAGAGGTGTGGGAGGGGAAAACAGGAGGGAAAGAGGCTTCAGCCAATCAGGCTGCATTAGTTAATTCCAAGGGGTAGTAGAGAAGCAAAAAGACAACC
Source organism: Hyperolius riggenbachi (assembly GCF_040937935.1). NCBI lineage: Eukaryota > Metazoa > Chordata > Amphibia > Anura > Hyperoliidae > Hyperolius > Hyperolius riggenbachi. The sequence continues at coordinate 213,088,436 of NC_090656.1, forward strand.
CAGCATGCCCTGCAACTTCTCTTTTGTGCACCAAATTTTCTGTGTACCAAATAAGTCATATAAACTGGGGAATGATAATTTATCAACAAGAAAAGTAATAGTGATTTTAACTTTTGGATTGCCTGATTAGCATCCGTGTTACTTGTTTACCAGATAAAAATAAAGTATTGATTTTTTATTTCATGCCCGACCGTTACTCCTTTAAACAATGCACATTGCCTGGCTCCGCTGCTGAGCGTCTGCCTCTAATACTTTTAGTCACAGACCCCGAACAAGCATGCATACAGAGCCGGGACAAGGTCCTTCAGCACCTAAGGCTGAGACAGCAAAGTACGGCCCTCCATCCGTCCCACCCCAGCCGTCACTCACTAATTGCTATTAGACTAAGAGGTGCCCCAGGGCCCCCAACATCCCCAACACCCTAATCTCTAGTTATCTGGCTTGCAGTCACTGCTATATATGCCCTTTTCTTATTTCTTTGTGCTTCAAACACAATTAGGAATGACAGCAGAATGAATTGTGCGCCCCCTCCTACACTGCGCCCTGAGGCTGGAGCCTCTTCAGCCTCTGCCTCGGCCTGGCCCGCATGCATATCAGGTGCCCTGACTTAAGTTTGATTGCCTTTGCTGCATGCTTGTTTCAGGTGTGTGTGTGTGTGTGTGACTGATGCATTGTGCCAGGCAACTAATAAATATGGCAGCCTCCGATATCCCTCTCAGGTCATCTGATTAGCCAGGCATTCTTGAACATGGAGAATATATACTAATCTGAAACATATCTGTGCTGCGAGTCCAATGAGAGAAAAGTGCTTACAAATGCTATTGTCTTCTAGAAGTTACTTTTTTTATATATTGATTTTTTCAACTTGAGTGCAGTGACATTACAATAAAAGGTTGTATAACGTAAAAGAAGTAAGGATAGGACGACGAGAGAGAAATAAGTCCTATTTCAAATCTCTTATTTTTGACAGTTGCCATAGCTATTTAGCTTATATGTCTTAACATTACAATTCTAGAGTAAATGCTTATTCTTGTTTGAACAATTAAGCTCCTCGTTGCACTGACCTTCAGTTTGAGAATCCTACCGTTGTAGATGTTAAGTCAATTTTATTAGAGGCATCTACAGTCGTCTCAATATCTGGATACACATTTCAAGGCTATATAAAAGTATGGGAACATTCGGTTAATAGAAATGATCCACTCTCATAGGGTCAGCTCCCTAGATTTAAAGGAAACCCGAGATCAGACATAAGGATGCTGACATTTTATTTCCTTTTAACCGCCTCTGGACCTAGTCATTTAAATCTATGCCGTGTTTGGGACCTGTTATCCCTGCCAGGGTGTAGATTTCAATTACCGCACTGCACACTACCGCAGATCGCCGCTCTCCCATTGCTGCAGTCCACTCACTCTGCTGTCGATATGACAGCAGAGCTCCATGAACTGGTCAGGAGCAAATTACATTGGCTTCTGACCCTGTGATCCCTCTGTTTGGCTCACAGTGATTACAGGGGCAGGAGCCCATTAAATCAGCTCTTGACTGGCTGATTTCATGGCTGTAAATCAGCTCTTGACTGGCTGATTTCATGGCTGTAGCAGGCGGCAGAATGAACGTCCCTCTCTCCTTTATGCAGTTTTAGATCCACCTGCTGCTGCGTGCCTTGATAGGATGCGATGGTCCCGCGGGCAGGACCAAGACTCATCATTGCGGCCAACCACAGCACTCCGTTTACTACTCAGGGAGTGCTGTGAGTGGCTGCAATGACGACCCTTGGTCTTGCCCCTGTGGACTTTGAAGCAGCTAGCAGCGGTGAGGTCCATGGTAGATGGCCCGTGCTTCTGCAGTCCCTGACCTCCCACAGAGAGACTATTGGAGGTACTATGGTGGTGAAGGCACAGAGGAAGACACAGATAAGTGGACTAAAGGAGGGCTAAGAAGGACATGGGACAGATGAATGGGGGGGGGGGGGGGGGGGGAGAGGAGAATTAAAAGGGACTGAGGACAAATGGTGTTCGGTGGGATACAAGAGGTACATAATAAATTGGGGGGGAAAGGTCTACAAGGTAGAGGCTTGTGCGGGTCCACTTTTTTCATACCCGACCCCCGCTACCCGCACCCGACCCGCTTTCTGATGAATTTGATTCCCGCAACCCGACCCGCACCCGACCCGCAGGCCCGCTACCCGTTTTTTTTACATTTTCTTCTAAAGTGCACATTTAAAGTAACATTGGGGAGCTGTAAAGTTAATAAAACCTATTTTTATACACAAATCAAAGCTAAAGAAGGTTTTTAGCTTGTTTTCACGACCCGCACCCGCAGACCGCTACCCGCAACACTACCCGCAACTCTCTACCCGCACCCGCAGCTTAAATCAATTCGGGTACCCGAACCCGACCCGCATTTCGGGTTACCCGCGGGTACCCGACTCGCTGCAGGTCTCTACTATAAGGTGCCTCTACACCATGGATGCACCAGGCTGAGTAGATTTTTTCCTGTTTTTTTTGTCCTCCAAACCTAGGTGCGTATTTTCACTGGCTTCAGAATTTTCAGCAGCAAACATTCCACAGCGATGTACCTGCCAGCGGTAAAGATGTCGGCACCTGTGATAAATTATAAAATGTAAATCAGATTGAGGAAAGATTTTACAGTGGGCAAGCACTGACTAAATAATTTATAAATTAATATTGTTTGAAAAAAAAATTATTTATTTTCACTACAGTTCCTCTTGAAAGGGACCCCGAGCTGTCAATAATAATGAAATTGGGACTTACCTGGGGCTTCCTCCAGCCCACCGTAGGTCGTAAGGTCCTCCTGGCTCCTCTCCCGGTGCCTCAGATGGCTCAGTTACCAGCGACTTTCGGGCTGAAGGTCGGCAGTATACTTCTTGGACAGGCATGCTACACGTCATCATGCCGGCCGTAGCATGCCCGACCAGGAAGTGTACTGCCGACCTTCAGCCAGAATGTCGCTGGTAACGGAGCCGTCAGCAGCACCGGGAGAGGAGCCAAGAGGACACTGGGGGGTACCTTGCAGCCTATGGTGGGCTGGAGGAAGCCCCAGGTAATCCCAATTTCATTTTTGACAGTTCAGGGTCCCTTTAAAGTGGTAGGAAACTTGGCATTTCCTCTTTGCGTCAAATATTTACAGTATAAAATCTACTACCGCGCAAAAATGTTTAATAAAACTGTAGCAGAACAGCATTCAAACAGTTATACACGGCATTTTTTTCTTCAGTGTAAAGCTCCTTGCTACAGTGGGCAGCTTCTGGCTGTATCAGAAGAGGTGATAACATTTAGTAAACATTAGCAAAGTGCATAAACTGAGCTCTCTCGGCTTCTAGTATGTTGTGTGCAACTGAGAAGTGATCACTAGATAGATTTAATATAGAAATACAGCAGCTGTACAATAAAATGCAATAGCAGCCTTCAGAGCAGATAAACTGTACTTCGGGAATTAGTAATTTGTAGACAGACAATGTTACTTGTGCATAAAAGCAAATATAACTGTATGGGTAATAAAACGTTTTTATTGAATGTTCTGTCAGAGTTTTATCCCACTTTAATGTATTCATACTAGGGGAAGCCTTTGTATGGCTCTTGGGTTGTTGGAGTGCTTTGTGAGCAGCAGTGACTCAGTTGTTGGCAGCTGTTTATTCCACACGCTCGGCCGCACAGCTGTGGAGGATCCTGCAAATACCTAAAAATGGAAAGGAAGCAGGATAGCTGCATACTTCACATGCTGCCTTCCAGCCTATAGGCTATGTGAGCTTGCTCCTACATGTTGCTGGGCCCCCGTCCATACCGCCTGCACAGCCACAGAACCAGAAAACGCAGATGTGTCTCCTCAAACACAATACTAGTCATACGCTAAGATGATACCGACTTCCAGGAAATGATCAGCGTAGCGTCTTTGTTTTATGAAGAGCCTTGTTATCATCCACATATTCATCCGAATCCACGGCTTGTAATGCACAATAAAAGTACACAGGTATACTGAGTGTGGAGTCATTGTTTATCTTCATCACAATCTGTCCTGCAGGTGATATTCTGCTGCCCTGAGTCTGGATGTTTAAAGTGAACCTGAACAGAGTATAAAATGATTTAAAATGAACACATGCTGTACCTGTGAATGAATATTACATACTTACATCCACGTCCGTTACTCACAGAAGCTCAGCATTTTCTTCTTACAATTCCTTTCCAGTTCTGACAGGATTTAGTCATAACTGAAATAGATCAGTTGTTAGTAATATATCAGTTGCTGTCAGTTTTAACTGAAAGGACAACTGATGTGCAAGGTAATGTCCATGTTTCCCTATAGCTTAAGTGCGTGATATTACAGTTTAACCGGTTCGGCCTATCTGGACGAGCTTTCTCGTCCAGATAGGCACTGCTGCTTTGCCTGCGTGGTGCGCGCGATCGGGCCCGCGCACCCGCCGCTAGCCCCCCGACCAGTGAATGGGAATATAATTCCCATTCACCGATCTAACTTCCCCGCACAAATACCGACGCTTTTTATCCAGAGAGCACGGTATTTCTGCCCCCAGGAAACTTCTCCTCTGCTTTTAAGTTCCTGGATGCGAGCTCGTTCGCATCCAGGACTTTGCCCAAATAATAAACTGCACCCACATACATTAAATTAAACAATTCTGTTATTTTACATTTAAAATAAACAGTTTCCCTCCCACACCAAAAATTACCCACATTCATTTTTTATTAAAATAAATAAATAAATAAAAATACAATAAAAAAAAACAAAAACATAAATAGTTACCCAAGGGTCTAAACTTTTTAAATATGCATGTCAAGAGAATATGTTATTATATTATTTAAAATTATAAGCTTATAAATAGTGATGGACACAAATTGAAAAAATTCACCTTTATTTCTAAATGAAATATCGGCACCATAAATTGTGATAGGGACATCGTTTAAACGGTGTAATAACCGTGACAGATGGGCAAATAAAATACATGAGTTTTATTTACGGTCGCGTATATTAATTACAAACTATAATGGCCAAAAACTGAGAAATAATGAATTTTTTTCATTTCTTTCTTAATCTTCCTGTTAAAATGGATTTAGTTAGAAATAAATCTTAGCAAAATGTACTACCTAAAGAAAGCCTAATTAGTGGCGGAAAAAACAAGATATAGATCAATTCATTGTGATAAGTAGCAATAAAGTTATAGGCGAATGAATGGAAGGTGAACGTTGCTCGGATGCATGAGATTTTCGGCACTGCGGTGCTGAACCGGTTAACAGTATGCTGAGCAGGAAGCGTTTATGTGGTAATGGCCACTTTCAAAATGGAGGACGGAGAATTCCACTGATCACAGTGCACAGAACACAGGAGAGGAGAAAGAGATTGACGAGTAGACTATACAGATTGTATCACTAATGGTCACCTTTAGGCTCTTTTCCAGAAGGACATTTTGCTAACGTTTTTTTGCCGTATGCAAATTTTAGCATTATTGGGCAAACCTTCACATGTAATTGACATTACATGGGAAAAGGATGCTTGGTGCAAAAATCTGCAGCAAGCTGTCCAGGATTTTTCCAATCAGAATGGACTGCTAAAAACCCATTCAATGCAAACTTCCCAACCAAAACAAAAGCTTTCAATGTTTCGGGACAACTGATCGTATTTATCGAATTGGTATAAAATTGCATTTGTTAATTGAATGGTGTGTGGCCTCTTTAAGAGGAGTTATGTTAGACCGACATATTACGCAGCGCTGTACAGTGTATATATATATCTTGTCACTAACTGTCCCTCAAAAGGAGCTCACAATCTAAGCCCTACCATTGCCATATGTCTATAATATGTAGTGTAAGTACTGTAGTCTAGGGCCAATTTTTAGGGGGAGCCAATTAATGTATTTGTATGTTTTTGGAATGTGGGAGGAAACTGGAGTGCCCGGAGGAAACCCACACAGACACGGAGAGAACATACAAACTCTTTGCAGATCGTGCCCTGGCTGGGATTCAAACCAGGGACCCAGCGCTGCAAGGCGAGAGAGCTAACCACTACGCCACCGTGCTGCCCATATGTTCTTTACTGACCAAAAATATCAGCAGGACTGCCAGGTAACAGGTATTGTTTAAAAATAAACATGGCAGCCTCCATATTTCTCTCACCTCGGGTTCATTTTAATCTTTTATTACCCTTATTACATGAATGGGACGACTCTTGTATGGCCATCGGTCCAGTGATAATGTAGAATATGGACAGTGCAGCTGTGGTCACCCAGAAACCTGATTTCATCTAGAGGCCAGTGTGCAGTCACATTAGCTCCTCTGCCCCTTCACTCCACAGGTATCGGATTTTGGTGTGCCCTCCCTCCCCCCCTTTCCACTGTGCTTTGCCACCTTTATACCAATCCCCCTCCCCTCCCCTTGTAACTGTTAAATTGGATTTGTCAGGAAAGTGTCAGCTGCTGTTGGACAGTTCTACAAAGGCTGCACTGCTCGCCCATTGTAGGCCGGGTTTAAATAACAATTGCTGGGTTTTAGAAGTTGTGCAGCTCATTGTGATGGAGAGGAAGGCTGTGTGCATAGCACAGAGTACACAGTGCGCAGCTGGTTAGCAGCATGCGTGTGCTACACGGGGAGGTCACCTCCAGTTCATGCTGCTGTGTCCCCGCTGATTGACAGCCATGAAACCTAAACATAATTAAACAAAGCACTCAGAATGGCCACTGCCTTCACATTTCAATTTCAGACCCTGAAAGGAAAAAAATAAAACCAATAATCCGGCATGCAGATCTGGAGAGAGGTTTGCCAGCGGTGCGAGACATCATGCTGCCGCCGGTGACAAATGTGCGCAGCTCAACAATGTTACACTGCGCGCCGCACAATGCTGTAACGTATTTTCCCTTAGATGATTAGCAGGAGGTTAATGGTTGTGTGTTTTAGGCAGCCTCAGGGGATCCTAGGTTGACAATTGTGCCATACATCAACTCTTGTTTAAACGCAATCTGTATTTATAATGGTTAAGAGAATCCGAGTTTAAAGGACACCTGAAGTGAGGCCGATATGGAGGCTGCCATATTTTTTTCCTGTTAAGCAATACCAGGTGCCTGGCTATCCTGCTGATCCTCTGCCTCTAATACTTTTAGCCATAGACCCTGAACAAGCATACAGCAGATCAAGTGCTTCTGACATGATTGTCAGATCTGAGATTAGCTGCATAATCCCAAAAAATGCTATAGAGATTCTTGCGCTCTTGCAAGGCAAAAAGATCCACCAAATATTTTCCTCCAGGTTAAACCCACTGGGGCTGCTCTCAATTTGGGAATGTTCAAAGATCTAGAGCAGCGGTAGGGAACCTTGGATCTCCAGCTGTGATAAAACTACAAATCCCAGCATGCATCTGCCTTTATTAATCATGACTGTGGCTGCCAGACTCCTGCAATGCATTGTGGGACTTGTAGTTCCTTAACCGCTTGAGAGCCAAGGTTCCCTACCCCTGATCTAAAGGAAGAAAAAACACTCCATAGTGTATCACCAGGGGATGTATTTATTTTGCACAATAAAATTCTACTTCCAAGATAAAAATCACATAAATGCACGTAATATTTCCAGGAAAACATTCCCCTCACACCAGTGCAGCAGAATGTGCCTGGCTATGGCTAGCAGCGCACTGTACGGTGATCGGGATGGTACGCATACATGAGCGGGGGGTTTGGTGTCCTGCTCCAAAACCCGACACCAGCGTCAGATCTGAGGAAGGCGTGTGAACGCCCCAAAACGCGTAATCACGCTGGTGGCACCTTTTGGACCAGGACATACCCACCCCGCTGCCCTCTGCAGGCAGGAGTGGCTGTGCCTGTGCAGTGCAGTAGCATGGAGCCGCGTGTGCACAAGCTGCTATGGCTTACCGCGGAGGCACAGCCTTACTCGTGCAGGTGCAATACAACTGCGCTCATGCTTGTAGAGGAGGGTGGCCCCAATCAGATTACTTTTAAGCCCTTGTCAATAATCTTTGGATTGTCTGCAATCGGGTACAGGGGAGCAGAGGACAGCGAGGAAAGCTTCATTAGGATCCAGAGGCTTCCCTCTTAGTTAAGTGTGATTTTGTATCTGAGCTTTGGCTCCAGTACATATTGAGGAAAGCTTCCTTGGTGTCTAGTGCCCCCCATCCCCTATACAGTTCCCCAGTGTCTCATGGCCCTCCTCCCCTATACAGTTCCCTGGCATCTAGTGTCCCCCCATTTCCCCCTATACAGTTCCCTGGTGCCTAGTTTCCCCCTACCTCTATACAGTTCCCTAGTTTTTAGTTTCCCCCTCCCTCCCCTATACAGTTCCCCAGTGTCTCATGGCCCTCCTCCCCTATACAGTTCCCTGGCATCTAGTGCCCCCCACCCCCATTTCCCCCTATACAGTTCCCTGGTGCCTAGTTTCCCCCTACCTCTATACAGTTCCCTAGTTTTTAGTTTCCCCCTCCCTCCCCTATACAGTTCCCCAGTGTCTCATGGCCCTCCTCCCCTATACAGTTCCCTGGCATCTAGTGCCCCCCACCCCCATTTCCCCCTATACAGTTCCCTGGTGCCTAGTTTCCCCCTCCCTCCCCTATACCGTTCCCTGGTGTCTAGTGTTTATTTTAAACCTACAGTTCTCTACTAAAAATGTCAAAGCACACCTGAGAAAGATATAAAGGCTGCCATATGTATTTCCTTTTAAACAATGCAGATTGCCTGACTGTCCTGCTAATCCTTTTCAGCCATATCCCCTGACAAAGCATGCTGGTCAGGTGTTTGGCCCAGTGCACACTGGGCGGATCCGCCGGCCACATCCGCTTGAAAATCCGTGTGGCTAATGTATCTCTATGGGCTGGTGCACACCGGCGGTTTGAGGTCTTTAGCAAGCCACAAACGTGCCTCTTGCTGCACGTTAGCGGTTTGCTTAAAACCTCAAACCGCCGGTGTGCACCAGCCCATAGAGATACATTATAATAATAATAATAATGGCAGTATTTGTATAGCGCCTTTCTCCTGTCGGACTCAAAGCGCTTGCGAGGCAGCCACTAGAGCGCACTCAGTAGGCAGTAGCAGTGTTAGGGAGTCTTGCCCAAAGAACTCCTTACTGAATTACTGGCTTACTGAACAGGCAGAGCCGAGATTCGAACCCAGGTCTCCTGTGTCAGAGGCAGAGCCCTTAACCAGTACACAACCACCCACAGCTGCATTAGCCACGCGGATGCTGATGCGGCCGGCGGATCTCATACAAAATCTGCTCGGTGTGCACCCAGCAAATATAGGCTTCTCTGATCCCAAAACCACTAGCGTTTGATGATCTGCTAGCGGTTTTAGTGTGCACTGGGCCTTTCTGACTGAAGTCTGACTGGATTAGCTCCATGCTTGTTTCTGCTGTTATTCAGACACTACAGCAGCCAAATAGATCAGCAGGACTGCCAGGCAACTGGTATTGTTTAAAAGGAAATAAATATGGCAGCCTCCATAACTCTTTTTGCTTCAGGTGTCCTTTAAGTATTTATAGAAGTGTTTAATCACTTGCACTATAACTACACTAGTGCCATGGAAAGAGGGCCATTAGATTAATACATTTTTTTCTTTTCTGGACAGGAGATTTAAACCCAATGTCTAGTTTCCCAAAAGCATTCCTAGTAAGCAGGGCAATGGAGTTGGAGTCAGATGATTTCTGTATCGACTCTGCTAGTTGGGTCATATACCAGCTCTTAAAGTGGAACTTCAGCCTAAACAAACATACTGTCATTAAATTACATTAGTTATGTTAATTAAAATAGATAGGTAATCTAATCTCTTACCCATCCTGATTTAAAAGAACAGGCAAATGTTTGATTTCATGAGGGCAGCCATCATTTTGGTTGAAAGGAGATGGCAGGGAGCATGAGAGAGTTCCAACTGTCCTGTGTGCTGATCACCCCTCCCAGTTGCTAGGCAACGTGAATAACTGCATAGGAAATCCCATCATGCTTTGCACAGCATCAGGGGAAAAAAGCCCGGGCAGTTTTCTTTGATGGGTGGAGCTTAGCTAAAAATGCAGCAAAACATGATGCTTTGCAGTGTTCTCCCCGCAAATTTTTCCCAGCCGGGTGGCATGAAAAAGTAGCTGGGTGGGGCGAGATAAAAGAATGCAAGGCCAGTGCTTCTGTGAGTAACTCTGCTTACAGCATAGGAGGAGGTGAGCCGATGACATCCGGGTGCTCACCAAAACTAGCCGGGTGGAGCACCCGGCTAAAAGAGCCTGGGGAGAACACTGCTTTGGTAAGAAAAACAAAGTTCTAATGCTGTGAAACTGTTAAAGAAACACCAAGCCTTTTCAGTGCTGCTGAGTAGATTTTTAGTCCGGAGGTTCACTTTAACTGACGTTGAAAGATATATTGAATGGCCGCCAGTAACAGGAATGGCTTCTGTAAAGATATCCTATAGATATTTATACTAAAGCAGAATTACTCTGTACATGTCAAGTTCAATACGTCGTCCTTTCTCTGTGAAGGAGCTGAATAAAGAGCGACAAGGTCAGTGTGACATAAGTGTACTTTTACACATGGTGAAATGTGATTTGGAACAATCGCGCTGCACCCGAAAAGTCGCAATACGCATTAGAGCTGTGGTGCAACCGAAGAAAAAAAATGAACATGCTACTTCTGGTGCACTTCTGGGATTACTGTGGAAGTCGTGCGGTAATGTGCTGCAGCTTGTGCATTACCCTGAGAGCGATCATCACGTCACACAGCAGGCAGTATTTTATGCTCATCAGGAGAGCGTGTGCATCAAGCGAAACCTGATATACAGTATCTGGCTTTGCAAACTTGGCCTAATTGGCTTAATCAAGAGGCATTGCTCATGCACATTTGCATTTGCTTTTGCTTGCCAGATTATGCAGGATCTTAAGCCCCATACACAATCTCAACAGCGGTCTTTTATGCTTTCACAACTTTTGTTGTGAAACAAGTTTAAACACCTCAAAAAAGTCTTTTGCTATTGTTCAAAGAGCTGATAAGACTGATAAGAAATCTATCCAACTGTTGTATTGACTTCTTAGCAGCTCTTTGAACAATAGCAAAAGACTTTTTTGAGGTGCGCCGCGAGGAGGCCCCCCATGCCCCCAAAGCGAAGTGCAGGAAAACCAAACCACCCCCCCCCCCCCCTCCCAAAGGATAGCTACCTACCTTGTAACGCATTGTGTCCATGTATGTCATTAAAAATCTTCCTGGGAGCACCACAGAAAGGTGAGCGAAGCATGGACCACCCCAAGCTGGTTACAGCTCAGGGGTGGCTCCCATGCATCGGTGGGGGGGGGGGGGGAAGAGGACAGGCGCAGGTGGCTACCCCAGAGAGGGTCATCCACCACCCACCTCCAAAGGATATTTTATGTTTCATTGACTCTAATGGCCAATGCGACAAAGTGTAAGATGACCCTCAATCTAGTTCAGACAGAGATCATCGACCCTTAAAATGAAAATAAGAATCTGGGACTCCAGGAAAAATCTATTTAGGATTTATTCTGCAGATACAATCCCATAAGTTTATTTTTACTTCAGGTTTTGGGGGAGGGGGTTTTAACCGCAAGTCACCATAAAAGCTAATTGGCTGTTCATTTTGGTACGTAAGCTGGACTTGTCAATTTGTGCTTGTGTGTTTTGGGCTGCTTACCTATCTGAAGTTTAGTTTTTCGCCTTTAAAGCAATTTGTACTTGCGAACGCCTCAGCATGTTTGACCAAACTTCCAAGGGAGGCATTTTGAACTCGCTCCACTTCCTGTGTGTGTGTTTTGTGGGAGTGTGCTCCGTGTTGCTCACTCTCTCCCTGTCCCCTCTCTGCTCTGATGTTGGATGGAACACTTGTGTTTTTCCCCCTCTGCTAATCCTGGTTTTATTTTAGTTTCTCTGTTGCTTTTCGGCTACAGAAGGCGGCTTCCTTTTCAGATTTGAGTTTAGCATAGCGCTCAGGAACAGGGACCCGAGCAGCCAAGTCCTGCTGAGCAGTTTTTTTTTTCCTCTTCTTCCAGGCCTGTGAAAAGAATGAATTATTCAGCAGTAAGCATGCCTACAGCCGCCCATTTGGGAGCTTTGATCTGCGAATCAGGCGGCCGCATGAATGCCCTTATTGTCAGGTTATGTGTACACAGTGTGTGAATTATTGAAAATAGTGAGGCCTGAGCCTCATCTGGTAGAGATTACAGTGCAGGCATGCTGGGTGAAGGCCTGTCATTGGACGTCCCCAGATGCTGTTTATTGGCCCACGTCACGTGCCCCCCCCCCCATTCACAGTATGCTTATATCCACAGAAGGGCACGCTGCCCTGCCCCCCCCCTCCCCCATCCTATGTGCGCACTGTACCCCAACACCTGCTTTATGGGATATTTTTACAAGCTGACATTTTTTTTTATTTTATTGTTCCAGTAGAGCCCCCAACCTATGTGCCTTAAACTGATTAACTCATTGTTGACTTGCAGAACTCTGCTTGTGTAGATAAAGGATTTTCCTAGTAAGCGGATTGGAGTTGGAAGTGAACAGAGAAGTATCTTTGGATTTAGGAGAAAGTGCTGCTGGCTTTGTGGTCAGCGCTGTAAGAAGTGTAGATTTGTGTCTCCTTTCTCCTTATTGGTCATGAGTGAGATCATAACACTGGTAAAGCATTAGTGGGATATTTGTGGAGGGGCCTGCTTATTCTGTTACAAGTAATATGCAATTAAAGCCGACCTGAACTCAGAACTTCCCCTCTGCTCTAAAAGATAAGCAACAGCATAATAACCTTTAGAGAAAAAATATTTGTTACAGCTGATACTAATCCAAAAAAAAATCTGCAGTGTCTACTTCCTGCTTTCATGGTAGCAGACATAGGGTTAACATCCTGTGTTTACAAATCACCAGCTCTGCCTGAGGCAGCCAGCTGACACAGCCGAGAGATCAAAACTAATGATTAGTGACAGATGAGGGGGAATGAGACAGGCTAAACTCTCTAAATCCATACAGGGTGCATTTCTCCATGTTTTCCTTCTGTCCTGTGTAAGAGTTCAGGGCCACTTTGATATAAATTACTTAATCACCACGTCCTAAAATGTTTTATTTTTGCATGGAGTGGCAAGTGTTTTATTGCTGTGCTGTCCTATATCTTTCGTCTTTGAGGATACAGGGAGCGCCCGACTTACGTACAATACAAACGGTCCTGAAAACAGGAAATTTGATTCTGTGTGAAGAAGTCATTTTTGAGAAAATCGAGTAATAAAACAAAAAAAAACAAAGAAAAATGGTTTTTAAACTCTATAAAAATTAGATGTTGGTTGGTACACTATACAGCGTCTTCTGAGTTCTTCATACACATCTTATACACTTTGAAGAAACCCTACGACCCAGTGCTGGGACCCTCTGGAAGGGCTTGTTCACTCTAAGGGTGTTTTCGGGTTTTTTTAAGCACCGGCGATTTTTAAAATCGCCCGAAAAAAGCGCTTATGCAAAAATTCCCTATGAGTGTTCACATATGAGCGGTTTGATTGCGATCCGCTCACCAAAGCAATGCCTGTAACATTTTTAGGGCGATTTGCCTCAATAGACGGTATAGGGAAATCGCAAAATGCTTGAAGCGCTTTGTATAGCGATTTCCCCAAGCGCTTTTTGAATAAATACATTGTATTTATTCATTTCCGGGTGAAACGAACAGCTTTGCATAAAATAGGTGACGCACAGGTAAGTGCCTGGAGGGGCTAAAAAAAATATGCACACAAAATCGCAAAACGCTGGCGTCAACGATTTATGATGAAAACAAGGCCTGAGTTTGCGTCTGCTCTCCCATCCGTGAGTGAGCGCAGCCACATTGCGTAAGCAAAGATCACACGTTACGATAATCATTAGGACAAAAGGACACTGGGGGAATTGGGGAGACAGAGGTGGCACAGAGGGGGGACACTAAAGGCGTAGTCTGGGTAGATTAGAGGCACTGGGGGGCATAGTGGAGGTACTGGAGACTGTGTTTTAACTTATGAACATATTTAGGTTAAGAGAAAGCCTACAATCCCTATCTCATTCGTTAACTGGTGATTTCCTGTACACCTCATTTCCTGTCCAGAAAGGAAGTAAGGGAACTGCTGTGTGTGTGTGTGTGTGTGTGTGTGTGTGTGTGTGTGTGTGTGTGTGTGTGTGTGTGTGTGTGTGTGTGTGTGTGTGTGGTGTAGAACAGTATTTCTCAACATTGTTTTATGCAGGACTGTGGAGTCGGAGCAATTTTGGATACCTGGAGTCGAAAGTCTGTGTTTTCAATAAACGTTAGAGTCAGATGATTTTTTTTTTTTTAACCAAATCCATAGCCTTTGTAAAAATTAGACTAAGGAGTTGGAGCAGTTTTGGGTACCTGGAGTCGGAGTCGGTGGTTTCATAAACTGAGGAGTCTTGAGTCGGATGATTTTTGTACCGACTCTACAGGCCTGGTTTTGGGATATATTACCCCTCTTTGAAATCCGGTGCCTGAGCAGGGACCCGCCTTGTTAAAGGAAAGATTGTCTCAGGTACCCCTAAACATACACATACATTTAACATTAGTACGCCTTAATTATGTATACCTTCTTTCCAAGCATTCACTATTGTTGACAAATTAAATTGCTAATTTGGTTTATTTTTCGAAAACACAATATTTTTTATTTTTTATACTCCACTGCATTAAACCCAAGACCTCCTGGACCCATCAGAAGTACCCCCGGGGTATATGTATAACATATGGGGCCTGATTCGCTAAACCGTCATAACTCATATCACGGCCACGCTAGCGTTTTCACGCGCAATTGTTTTGCACACAATCGTGGATTTGCGCACAAAAACGCTAGCGTGGCTGTGATATGAGTTATCACGGTTTAGTGAATCAAGCCCATTGAGTGAGGACCTAGAAGACAGACTGTCAGGTCTATGACTGGTCATAATGCGCAGATGCAGGTTGGATTTAACACACTCACTTTACCCCTGAACTGCCATATTTTTTATTTTAAATAATACCAGTTCTGTTGATTTATATGGCATCAGTGGTGTCTGAATCACTCACCTGAAACAAGCATGCAGCTAATCCAGTCAGACTTCAGTCAGAGCACCTGATCTGCATGCTTGTTCAGGGTCTTTGGGATTAGAAGCAGAGGATCAGCACGGCAGCCAATGCTCACTTTTTAAAAAGGAAATAAGTATGGCAGCGTCCATATCCCTATAGTTTGCGCTGTGTAAATGGTTACAAAATCTGGCATAGTCCTTTTGATTGCTGATAAGGTGCTGATGTTATGTGGTGTGTTGCACTGCGGTGTTACATAAGTCTGTCCTGAGCGCGGGAGAGGTACAGGAGGTGCGGGTACATTGAGGTATGAAGCAGGGGTTGTGCTGCAGGTGTATTATGCAATAAGTGTGTATCGCGTTACCGCTGTGCAGTCAGACAGATCAGTGCATGTTTGTACAGTGTACCCCGGGAGGCTCAGCTTCTTGTCAGACAGATCCCTTGATATTTTCCTGGATAGCAGAGCGTGTTGTGTCTACCCTGCCACTTCCTTTTATATGCACAGGCTTAGGTGACAAGGAGCCGTCAGGCGCGCTGCTACGCTCCATCTGATTATAGAAGGTTCTAACATAAGTCAGATGACAAGACAGAGCAAAGGACAACAATGTACATTATCCATACCAGTTCTGTTGTTTGCCTCATGTAATGCTATACATAGTTTTGCCCACATCATGACATATTAGTCAGTGTCAGAGGAGCAGCAGGCATGTAAAGGCTAATGTCATCCGTAGCGCATATTTCAGGACAGGGGTGGACAAACTTTTTAGGCCAAGAGCCATATTGCCGTTTTTGAGAATGCTAGGTGGCCGAACTAGCAAACTTAAACGCAATGTTTGTTGATTGCCGTTGGGTACACTATGCTTGTAACATTTTGTCAAAACATTTCCATCGAAATTAACCCATATACTGTGTGCAGTTACCACAATGGCAGCTGCTAATCAGTGGCTGTTACTGCTGCTGGCATAGTGGCGGCTGCTAATCAGTGGCTGTTACTGCTGCTGGCATAGTGGTGGCTGCTAATCAGTGGCTGTTACTGCTGCTGGCATAGTGGCGGCTGTTAATGGCTGTTGCTGCTGGCACAGTGGTGGCTGCTGATCACTGGCTGTTACTGCTGCTGGCACAGTGATAGCTGCTAATCAGTGGCTGTTACTGCTGCTGGCATAGTGGCGGCTGCTAATCAGTGGCTGTTACTGCTGCTGGCACAGTGGCGGCTGTTAATTAATGGCTATTGCTGCTGGCACAGTGGCAGCTTTTAATTGGTGCCTTTTACTGCTGATGGCACCTGCAGCACCCCAGCTACGACCTGTGGGGCACATGGAATCAACTGTAGCGAGCTTTGGGGGCCACCAGAAATTTGGCACCTGGCTTACTTACACTAGGCGCAGTACTATTCTCCGCCGGAGAGAGTGCACTGAGCTTGCTCAGACTGGCTGAGGATGACAGCGTGGGAGCGATACGTGCGGATGGGGCTGGAGGAAGCCCCAGGTATGTATAAAATTTTAAACTTAACTCGTCTCTGGTACAGTTTAAGCCTTTAAACTAAAAATATGAGGCTCTTTTCCATGTTGCCCATGTGCTATGTATCATCTGTACTATACATGCAATTATCTTGTTAGCTTACTTTCACTTAAAGAGAACCAGAGAGAATTAAAGAAAAGCTTTTATACATACCTGGGGCTTCCTCCAGCCCCATACGCACGGATCGCTCCCAAGCCGCCGTCCTCTGCGGCCAATTCTCCACATCACAGGGGCTCCCTCCCATACACTTACGCTTGTGGCTGCCTACTGCGCAGCCGCATGCGTAAGGGTATGGAGGGAGCCCCTGTGATGCGGACAATTGGACGCGTCTGCCGGAAGTGAGGGGACCCGGTAGCGGCGATACAGGAAGCGGAGGACGGCGGCGTGGGAGCGATCCAGGTTTATGGGGCTGGAGGAAGCCCCAGGTATGTATGAAAGCTTTTTATATTTTCACGCTCTATTCCTCTCTGGTTCCCTTTAAGGTTTTGCATTCATTTTATTTTAAAAGGAACAATAAATGTTGTTTATCAAGCACTAGATGTACTTGTTAAATGAACTTTATATGTGTATGTTCATGTATTATCAGCTGAGCTGTAGTCTTCCTATACACTGAACCTATCTATTCTTTATTGCAGGTAGGAATGAACTGATAGCTAGATACATCAAATTACGGACAGGCAAAACGCGGACCAGGAAACAGGTAATACTTTACAGTGTTATGTTTGGCATTGTGATCTTATGTTCTTGTCTGCAATTTGTAATGTGCACAATGGGGGGCTAATGCTTTCCATTGTTTAAAAGGCAAATTAAAACCTAGGTATTGTTTGCTGCTCAGAATGTTGCCTAAATGTTGTTCCTCTAGGGTTCAGTGCATGTTCCAGTTCATGGGTCTCCACAGTTCCACTGAAGCTAAAAGGTCAAAAAAGTAAAGAGCTGGCACATCCAAAGTCATTCTTTATTAGTTCCATGTAAAAACATGGGGCCAACATTTTGGAGCCACGCAGGGCCCCTTTATCAAGGCAAGATTTGCTCCCAGGCAGCCATGTGAATACTCCTATAAGAGAAGCAGGGAGTCGGGGTCCTCAAAACACTTGAGCATGTCGATTTGTACCCAGCAAGCGCAGCAGCGGAATGGGCGCCGCCAGCTGTTACTGTAGTAAGATCGGGCTTACTAGACTAGATCCCCAAACTTACTAGAGTAACAGCTGGCGGCGCGCAGTACTCTGCTGCTGCCGCTTCCTGGGTACACTTTGCTGTGTGCAAATGTTTTGAGGACCCTGACTCCCTGCTTCTCCTGTAGTATTTACACGACTGCAGACAGGTTGTTGCCTGTGAGCAAATCTTGCCTTGATAATGGGGCCCTATGTGGTTTCGAAACGTTGGCCCTATGCTTTCACATGGAACCAATAAAGAATTACTTTGGATGTGCCAGCTCTTTACTTTTTGGACATTGCATAGAGCATGTCATCCCTCTTCCAGCTGTAGCACTCACTCTACAGGTTTGATCCTTTAGTGTGTGCGAGACAATACCACAATTCTGAAACTAAGTGGTGACTGGAGAATGTCATCCATGGCATGGAGCAGTACTGGATCGTATGGGCGTACATTGATGGTGTTTAGGGACAGCATTACAGAAGCCCACCGACGGAACTCCTTGTGGTATACGTTGATAAGCCAAATCCATAAACCCATCTAATATTGTGTAGGCGTGGACTTCACAAGACCTCTTAAGGTGTCCTGTGATATCTACCGTCTTTCCCCGGATATAAGACACTGACTTGCATTCTTTTGCAGGGAGAAATATGTGCTAGGGCTTTTTTTTTTTTGGGGGGGGGTAGATGCTATGTGTATGGGGAGGTGTGTAGTCTTTTACCGCACCTCAACCCCCTCCATTCCAAGTAACTCTGGTGTAGCGGCGGCATAGTATTGATGCTGGGAGGGCGCCCTTTGACCCTCACACTGCCACTACTGTCGCAGTACGCTAGGTCGGCTCTGCGCTGGCACTCACCTCTTGTAATGATCAGTGTGCGCCTGGCTGATGCGTTCCAAGCGCACAATGATTATTACAAGAGGGGAGTGCCAGGGCAGAACCGACCTAGTGTTTTGCGTACAGCATCAGCATGAGGGTCAAAGCGCGCCCTCCCAGCATCCATACTATGCCGCCGCTACACTGGAGAAGTTACAAGGAACAAAGGGGGATGCAGCCACAAGTGAGGTGCGGTTAGAGACCACACACCTCCCCCAAAGCGTCCGTCAGCTAGGCCTTATTTTCAGGGTAGGTCTTATTTTAGGGGAAACTCTGTAGCAGCAATATGTTAGCAGCAGACCCTTGATGTCCTGTGAGGTTGGGTCTCCATGGATCACACTTCAGGATCCCTAATAGCCCTGGGCCCTGCGGGCTGCAACCCTAAAGCGCTTTGAGTCCGCCAGGAGAAAAGCACAATATAAATGTTCTGTGTCTTGTCATTTATTGCTGTGGCAGTTTGCTGTATGCTATACTAATGTATAGACCAATCAACCTACCGCTTCACTCAAAGTCTTATGGATTAGTGGTGCAACTAGCATCCTGTCCAGGAACTGAAGCAGTGACTCTACTGCAGACTGCTAACCACCTATCCACCGTTCCACAGAAGGCTGTGAATGAATCCGTACTCTGAGTGGTTTACACATTCGTCCCTAATGGCTAGACTTTACAGCTGAGCTCGTTTGTTACATTGGAACCTTTAAATAACTGCTTCCTATACCCCAAGGAGTTCTTGTTTTTATGTCTGTGATTCAGCGGTGTCTCCTCAGAGCTCGCCCCTCTTGCCTTTCCATCCCTTCATATGTACAGTATAACTAATACCTGTCCAGAAGTAAATACCTCACCATGTCTAAAGCCTAATGCACACATCCAATTTTTATTACCCAATGACTGATCAATTTTATCACGGTGGGTTGCTTAATAAAGAGCAGACCATTGTGCTCATACTTACCTAGAAGTTGCGCACCCGTGTTGTTACCCCCTCAATATCCCTCCTTCCTTCTGCATGGAACTGTTTATATATACATGTGGTGCTGCCTCTGCTCTGCACAAGTGTAGAGCTAGTTGATGATTACCATCTATGCTGGGTTTTAACCTAGAAATCCCTTAAAGTGTATATTTGGCTTTACCTGCCAGCATCTCTTCCTCCTCCTCCTCTCCCTCCCCTCCTTGTCTTGTGTTTACAGGGCATGTTGTCTGGGAACAATGCCCCCTCACATTGGCATGCCTAGAATGTTAAGAGTCCAGAAGAAAGCGGCTGGTGAGTCAGCAGTAAGCGCCAAGCCCCCAACTCATGGCTTCTTTTTCAATCAATTAGTCAAGAGTGAAAGAGCGTCCTTTGACCCCCTAACAATGCCTCGATTTAACCATTAATGGTTTACTGGGGCCAAGTTCAAACACTTTTTCCTTTTTTTAAAAAAAAGCCCCACACTGGTACAGGCTGAACACTGCTAATGCTCCATCCTATTGTACATCTTTCATAATTTCTTGCTGTTTTGTGGGTTTAAATGATTCTTTTATGTAGTATAGAAGGCCTTGTTTTGAAATTAAATACACAAGCACTAAAGCTGTTATGTTTGATGCTTTCATTCTCAGTCAGCATGTTTCAAAAGCTCATTCTCATTTTCTGTAAAATGCACTTTTTGGGGGGTCTAAATTAGTGATGGTCCATGTCTAGGAGAACTCGTGTAGAAGCATGTGATCAGTTTGATCAGCTGATAGATTTGCAAAGCTCTGATTGGCTGCGATACTGCATTAGCACATGATCATGACTAGCAAATCAGAGATTTGCATATCTATTGCCTGGCGAAACTGATCACATGCTTCTCCAGGAGTTCTCTTGGTTCACACTATAAGAGCTTTTTAAGCGCTAGCGATTGCAAAAGCTCTAGCTAATGCAATGCTATGGGATATTTTTATAAAATCACATCGCTCAAGTGAGAACCCACACAACACATAGCATTACATTAGTAAGAGATTGTAAAATCACAAGCACTTAGAAAAAGCTCTTGTAGTGTGGTCTAGCACTTAGGCGTGACCATCATTAAAGTATACCCGAAGTGACATATGACATAATGAGATAGACATGTGTATGTACAGTGCCTAGCACACAAATAACTATGCTGTGTTCCTTTTTTCCGTTCTCTGCCTGAGTTAAATATGTAAGAGGCTGACTCAGTCCTGACTCAGACAGGAAGTGACTACAGTGTGACCCTCACTGATAAGTAAAATCCCCTTTTTACCTCTTTCTTGCTTTCAGAAGCCATTTTCTGCTAGGAAAGTGTTTTATAGTTGGAATTTCTTATCAGTGAGGGTCACACTGTAGCCACTTCCTGTCTGAGTCAGGACTGAGTCAGCCACTTACATACCTGATATTTAACTCTTTCAGGCAGAGAAGGGAAAAAAGGAACACAGCATAGCTATTTGTGTGCTAGGCACTGTACATACACATGTCAGTTCGGGTATCTTTTAATGAAATATATATTAATATATTTTGATACATTTAAAGAATCCCGGTTATTTAAAGGAGTTCTGTGGGGGGATTCTTAGGAGAAAAACAGACACTTACCTTGGGCTTCTATCAGCCTTCTGCAGCGGTAATGTCCCACGCCGTCGTCCTCCCATCTGCCGTTCTCCGCCGCCGGCCCCGGTCTAGCGCGGCATGGGATCCAACTGCGGCTGCGCTACAGTGGCCGCGCACCCGCTCGCTTCCGCCTGCGTCATCGGAAGCTTACTGCGCAAGCGCAGTACAAGAAACCGTTGTCCTGCGCAGTAAGCCTCAGATGACGCGAGCGGAGGAGCGGCGGCGCGCATTAGTCGTCTGTGTGACAGACGAATAATAGCCCGGTGCCGGCTGCGGGGAACGGCGGATGGGAGCAGGACGGCGTGGGACATTACCGCTGAAGGGGGCTGATAGAAACCCCAGGTAAGTGGCAGTTTTTCTCCTCAGAAACCCCCACAGAACCCCTTTAATTTAGGGTTCAGATGTGGGGGTAACTTTTTAGGTCTATAAGATATAGATTAGATGTGTATTTTTTTCAAGCTTGTCTGCATTTAGTTCGTTAGTTGGTACAACCAGATTCCACAAATTTGTCTTGGAAGCTGAATTCCATACGTGTAGTTTAATTCCCCCAGCTCACCTTAAATCTTCTGAACAGCTCACAAATTTATACCGAGTATTATTTAAAGAACAAACAAAAAAACAAAACTGAAAATACCTTTTTTGTTTCCCACATTCAGTTTACAATCATATGACCGCATGAGTTTTACAATGTTTATGATTGGAAACCCAACTTTTTGAACCCTCAGTCTCACCACAGCCTTACTTAGGAAATGTTGGTGGCTCTGACAGGGGGTGCCCAACCTCTGAATGGGCCGGGGTCTTAAGATTAGTACCCACAGAAAGATGGATGGTGGGAAACTCCCCCAAGGAACGATTGTCCCCGATCCATCTTTCAGCATCGCAGAACACAAAAAGTAAATGACGGGGTGCAAACAATCTTTTAAATGATCGCACAAATTTTCACTAAAGTCCAATGACTTAAAGAGACTCTGAAGTCTCGTAAAAAAACATCTTTTTATTGTAAAAATGTGTTTAACATGATTGTCCTAACTAAACCGCCGCATCCCCGCCGCTGTAATCTATCTAACCCCCCCCAACTCCCCGGGGGGCAATCCGCAGCTCTGCCTCTCAGCACGTCTGTAAACCTTCACTGAGGGGCGGGAGAGAGGCGGAGTTCTGCCGCTGACAGACGCGTGTAGAGGCAGAGCTGCGGCTCGTAGCTCTGCCTCATACGGAAGCGCACAGGGCAGCAAAATCCAAAGAAAGTCGTGGATTTTGCAGGGGGCAGTTGGGGGGGGGTCGATTTAGATAGATTACAGCTGCGGGGATGTGGCGGTTTAGTTAGGACAATCATGTTAAACACATTTTTTAAATAAAAATGTTTTTTTCAAGACTTCAGTGTCTCTTTAAGCGAAAATTTGAATGATCATTTGCTATGTGATTTTTCATAAGGGTCTTTTAAAATGAACGATTGTCGCGGTACACCGGCCGTCTTTATCCATCGTTGAATGGTTGCACAATATCATGAAAAATGAACGATCATCTGCAAAAATCACAAAAAGAAAAATCTGCCCGTGGGTATGGACCTTTAGGAGTGGGACAGTGTGGGGTAAAGGCTATTTACAGTATTTCAGTAATACATATTAGAATTTGTGAGGTTCAGCAGTATACAGCGGATTAAACAAATAAAATGGAATTTAACCCGCACATAACGTTGTTTTTAAATGTAAGTTTTGGATGGATTTGTAATGTCTCCAATAACGTTTGTTGTAAATGTGTGCAGCTGTGTGTGGATAAACAAGAACGAGCCCTCAATGCTAAATAAAACTTATATTGTTTTTCTAATTATATATCGCAATGTTGGTCTTGGATTTAATGCACTGTGGCGTTAATCCTGGTCTTTAATATGCCGTAATAAAAATGTACAGTATTTAATATCTTAATAATACGGTTGGAACAGTATGTACAATAGCGGCTCTGTCATTCATTTAAATAAGAGGTTATATAGAGTAATGATTAGACCATTAAGAAGTTAGACGCAATAAAGCCTTTGTTCGTATATAAAAATCAAGTGTTGCCTCCCGTTTTTTTTTCCTTTTTATTCATACCAAACTTTAAAGTCCCATTTCAGATTTTGTTTTAATGAATGTATTAAGTGGTCAATAATTTTTTTTATTTGTAATACATACATTTTTTTAAGTGAAATGTATTAGTTTGGCTAAAAATTCAAAATACCAGATGCATTAGTTTATTGGTCCTAAACTCTAATCCCACTGATGTTAAGGACCTGGGGATCTTTTTTCTACCCTCCCCATCCCTCTACGGTGACGTAACGACATAACCAGTGTCTGCATTGCATAGGCAAGGGGTGTGGTTAAACAGATCTCCCTGCTCCACTCTGGTGGTCACATGAGTTTGCGTCATTACAACTAGCCTGTTTTCTAGTGCGGAGTAGAAAATGAAAATTTATAGGCACGCTAGTAAAGGGGTCGAGGAGATGGACACTAGAAATTGTGGATGAGATGCAAATATTTCCAGCTTGTTTGCAAATTTCATGCAAAGTGTTATGCAGCTTGAAATTGGACCAATCAAAATGTACTTCCTGTTGAATTTGATATCAAGCTGCATACTATTCCTGTGAAAGTTGCACCTCGCTGACCAGCACTCGAGGACACCAATAAACTGGTGCACCAGGTGATTTGACTTTTATTAATCTTTTTTTAATGCAAAAACGAAATATTTTAAATGATAAAAAGTAAGTTTTCAGAATACATTCATACAATATAAGCTTGAACTGGGGCAATAAAGATGAATTTAAGATTAACATATATATTTTTTTTTAAAAAGGACATGATGTCATCAGTATTTAAAGACAAAAAAATAGTACTCCTTGGATCACTGTATGTTTGTATAACTAGATGTAGTTTAGATCTGATTTGGAGACCGTAATAGTGTTCCCATTATAGTAGACTCAATTTTTTTTTATTTTTGTTAATTTTTTACAATTTAGTAACTGTGACTATCTATGGCATTTTTTTTTATCTGCATTTTGGCTTATTACCTTAGATTAATTTCCAAGCAAAAAATTAAACGCCCTCAGTTCCATATCTATCTATCTGCATTGGAAAATATAGTTGTTGTTTTTTTTATTTTATTCATTATTTTTTTTGTTGTCTCTTCCACCGCTTTTAATATAAGCAAGCTGACCCTTGCAGCCGTATTTAACCTGTAGTGCCAGAAGTCACAGCACCCCTGGAGGTGTCCCCATCCAACTAGGCCATAGTTAAATAGATATATAGGTCAAAAAATCATTTTTTTTCTATTTATTTTGTTTTAAATCTGAACCCCGTAGGTGTCTAGTCACATACAGGTCTTAGCAAGGAAGAAAGTTCGAGAAATCCAAGCCGCCATAAAGGTACGTCTGGCTTGCCCAGTTGCGAGGGCTTTTCATCTCCATGGTTACAGGCTTTTTCCTTTGTTTTCCTCCCTCCCCCCACCCTGCAGGTGTCTAGTCACATTCAGGTTCTTGCCAGAAGGAAATCTCGTGATTTTCATTCCAAGCTGAAGGTATGCGCTTCTCTGCTTTTGGGCTTGTGGTTGCTATGCATCTCACTTCCTGTTTCCCAGGGTGACCGGTGAATGCTTCGTGCTCCGATCCTTGTAACCTAGTTTTCCTGCATGTCAGAGCTGTTTACGTTTCTTAATACCTCCTCTACTATTTTTCTCTGCAAGCAGTCGCTGTGATAAACGGTCTGCGGAGACTTTTTAGCCAAAGGTTTCCAGGCCTCACGTCAAGAGCTGTCAATTAATGGGGGGGAGGGATTAATGAGCAGATCTCTAGCCAGTGAGGTGCTTTGCCACTTATAGATCCATTAGAGCTGGTGTAGATAAGAGAAGGTGCTTATAGGAGGTGGGGGGGGGGGGTCCAGATCCTCTGTTTGTCACACCAGGTCCTTATTCTATACACATATATGGATAGTTCGCTGGCCAGCGTTCAAATTTTATCCCTATTGTGAAGTATTTCCTAATTGAAAATTTGCAAGAGCACCTGACCTATATATTGAAGTACCACTATCATGAAACAGTGTAAAATACATACACATAAGATATACGTTTGTCCTGGAGTAAAATGCACTATAAATTACTTTTATCCTCTGTTGCTCTCACTTACGGTAGGTAATAAAATAAAAATCTGACAGATCTGCCAGGTTTTTACTAGTCCATCTCCTCGTGGGGGATTCTCAGTATTTTCTTTATTCTTTTGCAAAAGTACTCTCAGGACAAGAATCTATGCAAAGACGTCCTTCCTACTGATTTGCTGATTGTTTGTCATTTGAACAGAGCAGCTGCAATTCAGTAACTGAGTTTGAAAGAAAAGAAAGCACTGAGAGTCCCCCATGAGAAGATAACTAGCCCAAAATCTGTCCGATTTTTAATACCTATGTAAGTGATGCCGACAAATTTTTGTTGTGCTTTCTGCTTTGGGACAAATGCACATCTTATATGAATGTGTTTTAAATATGTTTCACAATAGTGGTTGTTTAAACTACGCTCTCATCACTTATGTATTTATTAAGTAGTCACCGCATTACTTTTTTGCAGTGTGGCTACTGTCCTTATCTTAAAGACTTGTGTACTCTGAACATTGAGTTCAGTCCTGTTCCTGTTGTCATCCTGTGCTTGAACTGAAGAAAAAAAGTCCATGTACATCTGGAAACTCTGAGCAACCCACTTCAAACTGCACTTTAAAGCGGAATATAACCCTGCATTTCAACTTTGCTCTAAAACATTATTTACAGTATATTATATGCAACCAGCATTTTTTTTTTCACTAGACCAGCATTGGAAGGGTTACACAGGGCTTTAAAGTTCCTGGAGATTTCTGCAGACGCATCCGAAGCTGACATAGATACATTTTGTTTACATAAAGTGTTGAATGTGACTCACTGTCTCTGACTGAGAAGGAGCTGGAGGACAGCCAAAGAGTGTGTAACATTTCTCAATAGATACATTTAACTAAATAGAATGTAACAATCTGAACTTCTGCATATCTCTCCAAGGAACTTTAAACCTCTGTGTTTAACCCTTCCAATGCTGGTCTAGTAAAATAAAAAAATGCGTTTTGCATATAATATGCTGTAAATATTGTTTTAGAGCAAAGTTGAAATGCAGGGTTATATTCCGCTTTAAGTACAGTCGAGATGCTTATAACCTTAAAATGACAGCTGGATTGAACTCAAAGGTCTGTGTACACTACCCCCTCTTCCTATAGCTAAAAATGGAATCGGTCTCACAGTGAGAATATGAGCTGATTAGATAACGCTTTTGATTATACATTTATATAGCGCAGACAATTTTCACAGCACTTTACAGAGTACATTATAGTACATTAAATAATTGATGTCACTAAGTGTCCCTCAGAGGGGCTCATGACATAATACCACTACCACAGTCTGGGGCCAATATTAAAGAGAACCATGTAACCTATCAGTATGTTTTTTGAGAAGTGAGAGAAAATGGGCGTGCTCACAGGAAAACAATACATACCCCCTGCTCATAGCGTCCTGGCTTGGTATAGAGACTCTGGTACTGTACCGGTATTGTTTACGGGAGGTTAGCAGGAACCTGTCTGTGACCCCGAATTCAGCTTAGTTTTAGCACTTTTATACTAGTGTTTATCATATATTAAAAGGGGACCCTGACCATTGCTAGG
This sequence comes from Hyperolius riggenbachi, assembly GCF_040937935.1. NCBI lineage: Eukaryota > Metazoa > Chordata > Amphibia > Anura > Hyperoliidae > Hyperolius > Hyperolius riggenbachi. Next base: position 213,115,266 of record NC_090656.1, read on the forward strand.
AAACATACTGACATTTATTTTAGGCCCGTGTTGATAATCATGACACATGAGACTCAGTATGTACAGTAAGAAACCATCCCTTGTCTCGGCCTATACTTTATAGTAAACAAGCAGCAGTGTGTGCTGATTCCGGTTTCTAACGTCCTCTTTCTGCCCTTCCTGGTGATAGATGTCACTCTGCACTGGAGATTATCAGCACTGCAACAAACACTGAGTGTGGGTTAGTCAGTTTCTTGATTATTATTTTTTGTTTTTTACTATAAGCAATGGGAGTGACAAGCCAGGGCTGATGCCAACAATGCAAGTAAAAGGGATAATTGAGGAGAGCTGCATTTTAGGACATTTAACCACACTTAGAAAACAAAATTTACTATACAAGTCAAACACAGTCAGCCATGTTTGGTCTCAGTCTTCTATGAAAGGTCAGTTCGTCCAAAACTAGTGTTTTGAAGGATGCTAGAGAGAGCCAAACCATTTAAGGGTTTTATGTATCGCTCAGGGACTATGTTTCCAGGTCTGCAGACCTGCCATGGCCACCATAGAGGTGGTCTACAGCAGGAAGAGTCAGGTGATGAGGAACAGAACCAGGAACTGTGCTGGTGTGATCTCACACCGAGGTCCTAAAGTAATGCATAAAGCCAGCAGGTGACCCAACCCGCTAGACTCAACCTTTTAAGTGAAGTGTCACTTTTGTTTGGGCTGACACTTTCTAGTACTCACAGATCTCCACCAGTGATGCTCTATGGGCAGCCAGTGATGGGCTCACAAGTAGTCATGAGTCCCTAAGGACTCAAATTCGTGATTTAAATGAGGCTTAATTGCCTCAGCTGTGCGGCGGGATGACAAGGGTTTAGTTACCCATAAGTCCTCCCTGCGCTCCAAACAGCTTACACGCGTCCTATTGAACGCGTTGCAAGCCTCACTACGTGCACTAAGCGCACGTCCAATAGGATGATTGCAAGCTGTTTGGAGCACAGGGAGGGCGACGGACTTATGGGTAACTAACCCCTCGTCATCCAGCCGCACAGCTGGGGCAATTAAGCCTCCTTTAAATCACAAATTTGAGTCCATAAGGACTCATGACTACTCGTGAGCCCATCACTGTGGGTAGCAACAAACATGGCCAATTCTGAGTGATAGTTCCTATGGACTCAAGATAAGTCACCCAGTCCTACACCTCTCATCCAGGTCATACAATGATCTGTGTGATCCCAGCAAATCCATCTGGCAGAGTCCTTCTGGGTAAAAGTACTTGGCGGAGAGCTTTGCCTGGTAGCTTTATAAATGAAGGAGGAACAGCTAGCCGCTTATGATTGGCTCTGCTCTTCCATAGAACATGAAGGAACCACTTGGCCAAGCTAGCTGTTCCTGCCTAGACTGCAGTCAAGCCTCACAGCACCTGAGTGTAGGTAGATCATGATCTATAACTAGGTTAACAGCGAAGCTGGAAAGTTTGAGCATTTGCTCATGTTTATCCTGAGACGAGAATGATGCTGGGGTGTCAACAAAATCTCCCAGATGGCATAACCATGCCAGGGAGTGAACAAGACTGTGACTGTTACTACAACAGTAGTTGATGCAGCCGTTTTGCGGTTGGATTACACTCTCTTGTGTGACCGCTGTCTTATGTCAACGGCCAGCTTTACTAACCCTTTCCATGGCAGAACTGCTTGGCGGCGAAAGATTTGCAGCATTTTTCACCCGTGTGTGTTGGGCAGCATGCTGGCGGGCGGGCGGGCATGGCTCTTTTGGTGGCTGGCTTTGTACAGCAGCTGCACTGGCTGAGCAGTTGAGTTAGTAGGCAAGCCCCACTGATAACACAAGAATATGATCTTTCTGTAATGGGCCTTGCATCCCCTGTCGGCGGTCTCCACTGTCGTCCATAACTCAGCATGCGTTGGGTCGCGGCTCTTGTTCAGAAGTAACACTTGCAACCAGTTGGCTGTACCTAAGCCAAAGCATGCTGCCAGTCTACATTTTAAATACAAAAAAAATAGAGGTTAGCAGGACCCACGGAAAGCTGTGTTTAACCCCTTTTGCACCAGCAAACTGCAGCTAGGAATGGCTTTTTTTCGTGACCCTTTCATTTCTCTTTGCTTGTTCAGCTCTCAGACAAGATAGGAGAGAGATAGGCCCACAGCAGTGTCCTGGATTCATATTATTCTGTAGCTAAGCACAAGAAATGTTGATGACAATCAGACGAGGCTAAATATAGTCCAGCTCTTTTCTCTCTCCCTACTTTCCTGTTCAATGAGCAATGGTGAAAGCTTTGAAAAAAATTCCTTTTGATGTGAATGAAGTCTTGAGCATTGGGGAAGCACAATAAGATGGACTAATTACTAGTCATTAGGCAGCGAGTCAGGACACCTCTGAATGTGCATTCTTCCCATCGCCCGAGCCATTGCCAGGCTGAAATAGTCACCTTTTGTTGCTTAATTCAGCCTTGTTAATACAACGCTGAACCGGGGAACAATGGAGCGAGAGCTGGCCTTTTATGGAACAGAAATTATATTTCTTCCTTCAGAAGTGTAATTGCTTAGCGGAACAGGCAAGTCAGCCATGGAAACACGGGGCATGACATTATTTTCTGGGCTACTGTAACTTCTAGCAGGTCTCAGGACTTGCAGTTACTCATAAAGTGGACAACCACAGGTGAAGGACTCCTCTAAGATTGGAGACGTTTGACTCTTCAATGGTATAGACCCTGTGCTTGTGTCGCGTTTCCATGGCATCCCAGCTGCCCATGTTGTTGTTTTGGGACCACCAAATTGTGTTTCTCAATAGAGCCCTATCAAAAGACTATCATTTCTATCCATTTGTGTCGCTCCCCACCTCCACCCCCAATCTCTCTCCCACCCAAAGATTGTGCTTCTATAATGCAAAGACTTCTTTCACTCCATACTGAATTGTGAAATTGTGTTGGGAAGAATAGACATTGATGGACGAGTTTCCTTTGGGGGGGGGGTTTAACTCTTCATGCTTACTTGACAAAAGGAGACTTTTCGGTGAATTACAGCCTCTAGCTCATTAACTTTCAGAGGTTTTTGTAAAGCACAGCCTTGCCGAGGCCGATTGTTAAAGGGGTGCTGACATGGATACCTACCAGCTTCAGCAAGTATCCTATAATGGCACATCCCCTGACAACCAGCTCGTGTTGGTACGGCTCATTTCGGATAAGTGCTCGGGTTTGGTAGAGCCTTCCAGTTTGGTGTAGAAGTTAATGAGCTGAGGGCTATAAATCACTAAATGGCTACCTTGAAAGGCAAGTAGAGTTTTCTAACTGTTAACACGGGAAACTCTGCTTATATAATGGTAACTGTTTAAGTCCTTGTTGCTAGTCAGATTTCTGGGCTCTTATTTATGTTCATGATGCAATTATCAGTTTATTGGAATTGGTTTCTTTTGTTAATGCAAAAAGGTATTAAGAAAATGTTTCAGCTCTGTTTTGTTCGTTATTCCATATCTGTTCTTTTCTCCCCATGTCGTCTGTTATATCATTGTGTCAAGTGTTCTTTTGAGTGTTTTTAGACTAAGCCAAGCAAACGTAGATGTTACCCTGTGACTGTTTGATTGCGAGGAGTATAAAAAGCAGTAGGCAATGTATTTATTTCCAGTCTTTCATTCTGTTTGATCACACTTCAGACTAAACGTAGAGAGAGAGTCTCGGTAGAAATGCACATTCGGGTACCGCTAATTTCTTTAGCTTTTTGTGGCACGGGCCTCAATGGCACATAAGGGTTTGTAGATTATTGCCGCGGCTCATTCAGCGTGCCTTCGTTCTTACAGTGTGTTAAGTTAGATCTGTTCCTGCTGACCTTGGCAACCAATCAGATCCTTCTTTGATAATCAGGCTTTGGTTATTTGAGACAATGGTTGATGCTCTTCTGTTAGTGCTGTAGCCCTCTAGCCAAAGGGAAATTCCAACCAACCCGTTTTCAATCAGTGCACAAGCAACAGACACAGGCAGCACTTTGCTTTAGAACTCTCTAGGGCATGGGGAGACTGAACTCGATCAGAATAATTCAGTAGAGTCTCGGTTATCTGGCACTAACGGGGATCATCTGATGCCGAATAAGTGTGCTTTCTGGTTGTTTGAGACTCTTGTTAAAGAGAATCTGTAACAAAGAAGCGAACCCCTGGAAGCCGCTAGATCCTACAGAGGCTTCCCCCTTCCTTCTCAGTAGAGGGGTGAAGTAGGTACGTTTGGAGAGGAACACCTTGCCATATAAGTTGGGTGCAGAGCAACACACCATGTACAATATGAAAGTCCAAGGATCGGTTAGCACACAGGGCGTCACATGAGCAGAAATGTTGTGTTTTTATTCTATCAAATGCATGTGTCAAACACCAGTCTTTGGCAATTGTTTCCAGGCCACACAGGGTCCCCTTCTTCAGAACACTGCAGACATTTAACTCTCAGTAGAGGGGATCTGGCGATGGGACCCTCTCCAAGGATCTCCTTGTCGCCTTGCGCATTAGCGGCCAGTGCTGGATCCAGATAGCCGGGGGGGGGGGGGGGGGGGGGCGCACCGGCTCTTTAGGATCCAGAGGCTTTCCCCCTCTCCGGGTAAGTAACCCCTGGGGCTCTTTTTCTTTTTTTTTTTGTTACAGATTGTCTTTACAGATTTTAGAAAAAATTGAATATCGTGTAATAGTTCATTTATTTCAGTAATTCAACTTAAAGAGATTCTGAAGCGAACAAAATTAGCTATTTTTACCTTGTATTTCACTTCAGAAGTCTCTGCAGAGGTAAACCGCCGCATCCCCACCGCAAAATGAGGGCTTTAGACCCCCCAAACCCCCGGGCAAACATCCACGACCATCTTGGTCGTGAATTGTGCTGTCCTGAGAGGCAGAGCTTTGAGCTGCAGCTCTGCCTCTACTGATGTCAATCGCCGTGCGGATCTCCGCCTATCCCCGCCCCTCTCTGTGAAGGAAGAGAGAGGGGCGGGGAGAGGCGGCGATTGACATCAGTAGAGGCAGAGCTACAGCAGAAAGCTCTGCCTCTTTCAGGGAGCGCTGCCCAGATTGCCACCGGGGATTTGGGGGGTCCAAAACCCTTGTTTTGCAGCGGGGATGTGGCGGTTTACCTCTGCTGAGACTTCTGGAGCGAAATACAGGGTAAAAATAGCAAATTTTATTTGCTTCAGAGTCTCTTTAAAATGTGAACCTAATGGTGCCCCATACATGGTACATTTTTTTTTCATCCAATCTTACCATTTCTATTTAGTGTAAGGGTAAATTAGGTGAATACACTGAAAGGATAATTTAGGCCGTTCCCTTATATTAGATAGAAATGGTAAGATTGGATGAAAAAAATTATACCACGTATGGGCACCACAATATAAGTAATAGACTGAGTCCAAGCAAAATATAATATTGATGATTATGGCTTACAGCTTATGTGAACCTTAAAATCAAAATTTCAGACCATTAGAATATTGTGCTGTGTTAGCAGGAGATCACGCGCATCGCCATCTATTTACAGGTACAGCGCTGCGATCGGCAGCAGCACTGTACTGGGGACAGCCGTGTGACACCGCTGTCCCCTCCATATGCTGGAGAGTGATCGGCTGTCATAGGCTGAAGCCGATCACGCTGATTGGCTGGAGGGAGGGTGCAGGGGAAGAGAAGTTAAAAAAAAGGCAAATTTATTAATAAATAAATAAAATAAATATTTATAAAGAAAAATAAACTGTGGAGCGATCAGACCCCACCAACAGAGAGCTCTGTTGGTGGGGGGGGGGAGGGGGGGAATCACTAGTGTGCTGTATTGTACGGCCCTGCAGCTTGGCTGCAGTGGCCAATTAAGTAAAAAAAATAGCCTGGTCTTAAGGGGGGGGGGGGGGGGGGGTAACATTGTGGTCCTCAAGTGGTTAGTGTTCTAGGCTCAGTCTCAGGATAATTAATCCAAAACGCCTGCAAAGGGTTCCTATTTCATGTATTAGTTTCACCTTTTAAGTTGAATTACTGAAATAAATGAACATTTGCACAATATTTTATTTTTTTTGAGTTTCACTTGTAACACAGTATTATATCCTGTATATACAGAACGTATCATGAGCTCTGCATTAAATGTTAAAAAAAACAGTAATTGAAGTATATTAACTATCGGGGAACCCAGTCGGTAAGCACAACAGAGCCCACAAACAGCCTGCAGAGTTTGCCTTCACTGTAAGTACTGCTGAGGATTTTTGCTGGTTAGTTGAATTCTGGATAACCGGGATTTCACTGTAACTTGAAAACCAGAATTCCACATCAATCAAACCTTTTAGCCTTTAAAGGAATACTGTAGGGTGGTCGGGGGAAAATGAGTTGAACTTACCCGGGGCTTCTAATGGTCCCTCGCAGACATCCTGTGCCCGCGCAGCCACTCACTGATGCTCCGGCCCCGCCTCCGGTTCACTTCTGGAAGTTCTGACTTAAAAGTCTGAAAACTACTGCGCCTGCGTTGCCGTGTCCTCGCTTCGGCTGTCACCAGGAGCGTACTGCGCAGGCACAGACCATACTGGGCTTGTGCTATACACTTCTGGTGACATCAGCGGGAGCGAGGACACAGCAACGCAGGCGCAGTGTTTATCAGACTTTAAAGTCCGAAATTCCAGAAGTAAACCGGAGGCGGAGCCAGAGCATCAACGAGTGGCTGCGCGGGCACAGGATGTCTGCGGGAAACCATTAGAAGCCCTAGGTAAGTTCAACTCCTTTTCCCCCTCCCCCCTACAGTATTCCTTTAAAGAAGCTCTGTAGCTTCCTTCACTTAATGTGAAAAAAGTCGCCTTAGAGATAGAAGTGGCATATGAATAAATCTCTAATCAGTGATTGAGTCCAACTGCTAAAATAGCGTGCTGCGAATAGTGAGGCCGGCATCTTTGTATAGAGCCTTTCCATGCAGTGCTTTTATAAAGCATAAAAAAAAAAGAAACTGAGAATCGCCCATAAGGAGATGGACTAGTCCTAAACCTGTCAGATCTGTCATAAATTTACTGCCTACTGTAAATGAAAGTAACAGGAAAAGGTAATTTGTAGTGCATTTCAATTGGGGAGACATGAAGTTCTTATTTGTATGTTTACACCTGTATTTACATTTTTTGTGATCATGGTCCATGGTTTAACCAGAAATGAAAGTGACATTAGCAGAGTCAGTCATGAGCCGTTGCTTAATTTACTGGCAACTTTGTTTATCAGCAATTGATTGTCAGCTCATGGAATTTAGTAGGCCAACAAAACCTTCTTTTCCCATTGAGCTTAAAGAGAATCTGAAGCGAGATTAAAACTCGCTTTTTACCTTATATTCAACATGGGCATGTTTGCCCCAGCTAAAACGCCGCTATCCCGCGGTCTTTACCCCTCAAATCCCCTCCGTGGTGTCCGGTGATCGCTTCCTGTTGAGGCAGGACTAATGGCCGCAGCCCTGCCTCTCAGCGCGTCTATCAGCGCTGATCGCCGCCTCTCCCCCGCCCCTCTCAGTCTTCCTTCACTGAGAGGGGCGGGGGAGAGGCGGAGATCCGCCGCTGATAGACTCACATGGATTTTGCAGGGGCGGATTTGGGGGGTAAACACCCTTCGTTCTGCCGCAGGATATCGGCGTTTTAGCTGGGGCAAACATGCCCATGTTAAATATAAGGTAAAAAGCGAGTTTTAATCTCGCTTCAGAGTCTCTTTAAACTTAAAAAATGTTTCGCCCTGCACTCCACTGATGGTTTTTCCTCTTGGAATGTCATACTTTGAGTTCTTTATTAGAGCACCCAGGGAGACTCTGAAATGCAGAGGAATTGCACAGGGTGGTAGACCATCAGCATCCAGACTCATTCTAGAAAGTGCGAATGTACTTTAGCAATAAGGCGTTCTTAAATTTCCAGAATAAAGCCTGTATCCTCAGTAACAGTTTAGCCATCTCTGACTTAATTCTGTGGATGTTTACCACATTGCCTGTGTGTCTAATTGATGGGTTACCCTAACCTGTCCAACAGGCAGCCGAAAGCTTGGCCACTAATTGACAATTTTTGAGGTTGGATTATTTGTTGGAAGGTTCATTGGGGTCTATGGCAGGGATGGTGAACTGCAGTTCCTCAAGGGCCGAGGTCCTTGCACATTGTTGGAACAGCTAAAATTAATTGATGGGACTAAATCAGGAAAGATGTAGTTCATCAACCAGAACACGTTTATCAGTCCACCCTAAACACCAGCATGGATATGGCCATCGGGGACTGGAGTTGTGGTCTATGGGGATATTTAGAAGCTGATATTGTCTGACAACCGTACCCCCTAATGACCAGGCCATTTTTTACAAAATAGGCCACTGCAGCTTTAAGGCCTTGCTGCAGGGCCGTACAACTCAGCACACAAGTGATTTCGCCCCCACCCCCTTTTTCTGCCCACCAACATAGCTTTCCGTTGGTGAGTAAAGATCGCTCCCAGGATGTTTGTGTTTTGTTTTTATAAATATTTATTGTATTTATTTTTGAATAAATAAACCCTTTTTTTTTTTAACGTACTAACTCTCCCTCCCACCCTCCCGTCGCCAGCCTATGACAGCGATCGGCTGTCATAGGCTTTAGCCAGTGAAAGCTAATTGCTCTTCTGCATCCCAGGGGGACAGCCGTGTCACACAGCTGTGTCCAGTACAGCGCTGCCATAAATCGCAGTGCTGTACAGACTAAATAGACCTAGAGGTGATCGCTGCTGGGAGACTGATGACTGAGCTAAGCTCCGTCATCCAAGCGGAGATGCGCGCGATCTCCTGCAAATCCCCACCTCATCGGCGTGACGCGGTCGGCTAGAGGTTAAAGTAGTATCGTCGTTAAAAAAAACTTTAAAACATTGAAAACAGTAAAAAATGAATATGAAACGCTATAAGGCTGCTCTGATGTCTTTTGAATGCATATTTGCACATCACAGAAGCTGACTGTTATGCTAGGTACACACGATACAATTTTCTGGCAGATTTATCTGCCAGATGGATTTTTTTCAACATGTCCAATCTCACTTTCGATCGATTTCTGTTTACCTTTATGGAAATCGATTGGAAAATCGATCGAAATTCAGATTGGACATGTTGCATGTTTCAAAAAATCGATCTGGCAGGTAAATCTGCCAGAAAATTGTATCGTGTACTTAGCATTATCCTTACTAGCTGCAGGACTAGTTGTCAAATGTATTCCTAGAAAAGCAATTGGTGAGCAAATAAAGGAGATAAAGTTCTGCCTTGTTTACACAGTGTATACACTTCCAGCGCAATCTGATAATTCTGCCATGCAAAGGCAGGCTTATCAATTAGCTGCTAAATAAAGTGTAAAGCATAACTTTTAACCCTTTAAAACCAGTCAGATGGTTTTAGCTGTTAATTTTTATGCTGTTTTTAATGCTTTAGGCTATGTAGGAAATTTGATGACAATACCACTTTAAAGTGACGCTTTCAAGATTTTTAATGTAACAAAAAAACAAAAAAAACTTTCCAACAATCTGCAATCCTTCAGGCACTTTCCTATGTACCCAAGCAGCCCACGGATCACAGGTGCAAACCAGAGAGAGAACTGCTCACTTGGCGCTCTGTCCCACCCCTTTCTGTTATCCACAAACTAATAAGAGCAGCGTTATTGGTAACTCGGGCACCGTCAGCGGGTTTGTAAATAGCGGGAAGGTAGAGTTCCAAGTCCAAAGCAAGGCCTTTATTCAGCTAGCACCTGCAATCCATAGGGATCACTGAGTGACAGGAGCAGATTCAGAGAACAAGGGATTGGCAGGCACCATGTGGAACCTGCATGCAGGCAGCATTCTTGGTTAACAAACACTGACAATCCTGACAGCTTAACCTTAGAGAGCATGGAGGCACCTGCAATACATAAAGCCTGGTCTAGCTAGAATGTTATGCTGTTTCATTTTGAAGTTTGCTTAAAGGAATACTGTAGGGGGGTCGGGGGAAAATGAGTTGAACTTACCCGGGGCTTCTAATGGTCCCCCGCAGACATCCTGTACCCACGGAGCCACTCACCAATGCTCCGGCCCCGCCTCCGGTTCACTTCTGGAATTTCAGACTTTAAAGTCAGAAAACCACTGCGTCTGCGTTGCCGTGTCCTCACTCCCACTGACGTCACCAGGAGTGTATAGCACAAGCCCAGTATGGTCTGGGCCTGCGCAGTACTCTCCTGGTAATGTCAGCGGGAGCGAGGACTTGACAACACAGACGCAGTGGTTTTCTGACTTTAAAGTCAGAAATTCCAGAAGTAAACCGGAGGCGGGGCCGGAGCATCGGTGAGTGGCAGTGCGGGCACTGGACGCCTGCGGGGGACCATCAGAAGCCCCGGGTAAGTTCAACTCATTTTCCCCCGACCCCCCCTACAGTATCCCTTTAAAGGGACACTGAAGCGAAAAAATAACATGATCTAATGAATTGTATATGTAGTATGGATAATGAGTAGAACGTTAGCAGAGAAAATGGTCTCATATTTTTATTTTCAGTTATATAGCTTTTTTTTAATTTATTTTATTTTTATAACCTTGCATCATTCTCTAATATTTGCAGTTTACAAACTACATTGAGTATTTTAAACTATGAAGCAGAGCAGAACCTCCCCACAGTAACCTCTTATTTGATGTATAAGTGCTTCAGAAAATTGTACTGCTCTCTGACTAAATTAGTCGGAGAGCTCAGAGAAGCTCTTTTGCATAGATAACAAGTGAAGTTTCTTAACTCTTCTTGAACTGGAAACAATAGGAGACTCATAACTTTGCTAGTAATGTTCTATTTCTTAGCTGTACTATGCATACAATTCATTATATTGTATGTTTATTTTCACTTCAGATTCCCTTTAAAACGGACCTGATATATTATATCCTTTCTTTTTAGTCATGTTGATAAGAAATTACCTCTTGTACGGTCTTCCATTCAGATGGCATATGGAACGACATGATAAACTTTTGTGGTATTTGTACACATCTGGTCATAGTTGGCCTTGAAATAACGGTACACATACAGAGTTAAAATCTGATTGGTTGCCTTGGGATGTCTGAAATAACTGTTTTTGCATTATTATAAAGGAGTCTCATAAATGGACAGCACTAACTGTAGCTACTGTGGTAGAGTTTGGCCATCTGCTTTTTATCGCCTCACTAAGTAGTTGTGGGCAATGTTTCGTTTTTGTCTTACACCAATCTTTTAACTATTTATATTGTACCAGGTGACAAACATGGTAAGTTGACACCCCCCCAGTTCACAACTTCAGTTTGGCTTGGCACAGTGTTTGGCTGTTGGCTTTGATCTGTGACCCCAGCTTCTGCTATCGCACCCTACACAAGGGAGCGCAGAATTAAAGCAAACCTGTCACTTCCTCACCTGTGTTAACCTAAGTTAGGACTAGTGGTGCAAAAGACTGGAGACTTGTGGTGCTGAAGTTACTGTGTGCAAACACCACATCGTTGCCTAGATACAGGAACTTTCTGAATATGTAAATAACATTCCTTTGGTTGAGGATGATGTTATTTAGCAGCGGTTTTAACACTTTCATTAACTTTGATCGTTCACTACAAATGACCTATACCTTTTCTAGTCTCAGCATGGACCTTGTGATAGAGTAAAGGTGGCCATACATCTATTGATTCTGCGGCCGATTGACTATCTGATTCCATAATTTTATTGAAACGGATGAAAATCTGTAGCGTAACATGTCTGCCTGATTGATTTTGGCTCTAAATCGGTCAAAGGCATCAATCGGATATGCTGGAAAATCTCACGCGCATGTGCTTGATCGGATGCAGCACATTAGTGGCTTACGCTGTGGCAGTGACCAATGTAAGCAACAGCCTTCTGGCCGGGTCCAAATCGTAGCCTTGTGTACCGCCACCCCTGTGCTTGCCGTTACCGGGAGTGCCTGTATCACATGGAACCAGGCGTGGGTGTGATGTCACACACCAGGTGGTTTATGTGCCAGTTGATACTGGCACTCGCGGTATTGGAGGAGGAGACGGGGAATTGCACCAGCAGACAAGTGAGAATATACATAGCATGGTCACTGGGGGGAACAAATAACACTTGGGGGTTGGCCGTGTAGGCGGTGTCGCTAGGCCAATTCCTGATATGTTTCATGCTGTAATCTATTGGAAGCCAGTCTGCTGTGTATGAGCAGCCTACAGAGCTCTCTTTGATCAGATTTAGATCCCGGGAGAGATCTCTCTCATGGTCAGTCTGCCTGATGTATGGGCACCTTAAAGGTGGCCACTAATGATACAATCTTTTTCATCCAATATTACAGAATCTATGTAGTACAAGGGTAAACTGAGTGATATATTGAATAGATAATTTAGGCAGTTACCTTATATTACATAGAAATGGTAAGATTGGATGAAAAAGATTGTATCGTTAGTGGCCAGCTTAAGGCAGATTAAAATGTATCTCGACTCCCCTGATCTCCACCCGGACAATAATGACAGATTCAGAAAGTCCATGTCTCCAAGCAACGATGGAACAGTTTGTACAAAGGAATTTCACCTGTGCTATTGAGAATAATTCCAGGCTTAGTTTGACACGTGTTGGGAAGTGAAAGGTGTACATTAAGGCAGAAGTCGCTGCCGTACGGGGGAGGGGGCAGTGCCACACACGGTATAAGTCAAGTATTGCTGAGCAGTGGCTTGGCCCATTCAAGCATGCAAGCCTTACCAGCATGGTCATTTGCCTGAAAGTTAAACCTGCTAACCACTGCTTTGATGTGTTCACCATCATGTAACCAGTGTCCATAGATAATGAATGGGGCACATGTGGCTGAGTGATCATTCACTGAGAGAGTGCACATAGGGATAGGGGAGCCGGGTTACATGTAACACCCATTTGGCTGAAAAGTTTGCTACATAGACCATTTCCCTTGTACTGGATATAAAAACAGCTTGTTTGAAGCCAAGGCCTAGCCCTGTTGGTTTACCACAAACTGATCACATCACTGGGGTATCCGCCACTGGCCAGAGAATTCATTAGAATGGCATTTATATTTAATAATTTTTGCAATTTGCACATACTAGTTCTCAATTGGATTTATATATCTGTTTAAATCTTGTTGCTGTTAAAGCTTCATCTTTCAAATAAACACTTGAAGGACAACTGAAGCGAGAAGACTATGGAGGCTGCCATAGTTATTTCCTTTTAAACAATACCAGTTGCCTGGCAGCTCTGCTGATCTATTTGGTTGCAGGAATCACACCAGAAACAAGCATGCAGCTAATCTTGTCAGATCTGACAATAATGTCAGAAACACCTGATCTGCGGCATGCTTGTTCAGGGTCTATGGCTAAAAGTATTAGATGCAGGGGATCTAAAGGACAGCCAGGCAACTAGTAATGGTTGAAAGGAAATAAATGTGGTAGCCTCCATATCCCTCTCGTTACAGTTGTCCTTTAGGCCCCTTGCACACTGGCATTAGTAATCTGCATTGCCAATTGGTAACTTGCGTTTTTTACCGTAAGGCAAGAAATGAAAGTTTGTATTGTGTGGAACCCTCCCCCCCCCCCCCCCCCCCCCCTCCTCAACCCCCAATAAAACTTAAGGGTTGATTCACACTACAAGAGCTTTTGAAGCACTAGTGATTTGAAAAGCTTTTGCTAATGCAATGCTATGGGGGGGATGTTTACAAAATCACATCGCTCCAGTGAGAACACACACATAGGATAACATTAGCAAGAGCTTTTAAAATCACAAAGTGCTTAGAAAAGCTCTTGTAGTGTGCACCAGCCCTAAATGTGCTATGGGAGTGTAGTGGCCAATGTAAGCTCTTAGTATCTGGGACAGTCTGCATTTATCTTTTTGAGAAACGTTCTCACAGCAGACTCTGCACATGACTGAACTCCCACAACTGCTAATTTAGTAACCTTTGAACAACCTGCACTAAGTTGTAGTAAGAAACAAGTGAGGGAGACTATGTTCACCATCTAACGGCAAAAAATGAAGTTTAGGTCTGCTGGATCACGTAGGTGCCCTGAATGTTCTCCAGTCTAAATAAAACCACTCCCAGGTCACGTTCCTTTTTAGTTTCCAGAACAGAATCTGATGAAGAAGCTGACTTTCTCCATGCACCATAAAGCTAACCTATCAAAAGGATAAGTACACCAGAAGCGAGTTAGTACTTTGACAACTACACATATAGAAATATGCTCTTAACCCTCCTGGCGGTATAAAAAATTCCGCCAGGAGGCAATGCAGCAGTTTTTTTTTTTTTAAATCATGTAGCGAGCCTTGGGCTCGCTACATGACAGCCGCTGCTCAGCGGCATCCCCCTGCCCGCTTTGATCAGGAAATCTCGTTCAAAGAACGGGATTTCCTAAAGGGACGGGGCGGGATGACGTTAGCGACGTCATTGGGAGTCCCGATCCACCCCTCGGCGCTGCCTGGCACTGATTGGTCAGGCAGCGCATGGGGTCTGGGGGGGGGGGGGCGCCGCAACGGATAGCGGCGATCAAGCACGGGGCAGCAGCGATCGGTGTGCTGACGCAGCTAGCAAAGTGCTAGCTGCGTCCAGCAAAAAAAAAAATTAAGTAAATCGGCCCAGTAGGGCCTGAGAAAACCTCCTGCGCGGCTTACCCCGAACCGCCAGGAAGGTTAAAGTGCACCCAAGGCAACATGTTACATTAAGATGAACATGTGTATGTACAGTGTAAAACATATTAATAACCAGGCTGTTTCTTTTTTTTATTTTGCGGCCTTAAAGGGAACCTAAATTGAGAAGGATATGGATTTTTCCTTTTAAAAATAATACCAGTTGCTTGACTCTTCTGCTGATCCTGCATCTAGAATCTGTTTAGCCACAGCCCCTGAACAAGCATGCAGATCATGTGCTCTGACTGAAGTCAACTGGATTAGCTGCATGCTTGTTTCAGGTGTGTGGTTCAGCCACTACTGCAGCCAAAGAGATCAGCAGGACTGACCAGCAACTGGTATTGTTTAAAATGAAACATCCATATCCCTCCCAGTTAAGGTTTCCATTAAAGAGTTAATAATGTTCAGGCATGCAAGTGACAGCTTCTGTCTAGTCAGTACCTCGTTAGAAATTTAATAAATCTCACTGATGAGCAAATTAAAGCCACAAAAGTTTTCCTGCCGGTATACAACTTCTGAGGGCAGGGGAGAGATAGAAAAGGGTCAATAGTTCATGTATTTTAACTCTGGGACACTTCATAGACGGCCACTGATCAGAGATAATAAAACAGTTAATCTACTTTGTAAATGTTAAATATGACATAAAGCCATATAGCACTGTCTGCTTCCTTCTGGTCTCCCCTCACCTATTCAACATTCCGCCAGTCGAATATGGACAAGAAGGAATAAGCAGACCCCCTTGTCTTTTCCCACCCTTTGCCCACTAAATTATTCAGCTCCTGGGCATAGAGAGGTTCCGTGCACTAGGGGGACTGTACTTTCTAGCGCACTAACTGCGCCTGCTCAGTATATTGTACCACTCGTGCACTGATTTGGAAGGCTGTATATTAAGCTCCGTATAGTTTCTCCTACGGAGCGCCGACCTGGAAGTTACCCAGATGTCTCTGCTCCCTTTTGCATAACAATTTTTTTTTACAGTATAAAAGACCCTCAGTGCATGGAGTAGGAGAGAAAAGGGCAGGTTATAAATCTATTACTAGATTACCAAGATTTTATTTACACTAGCTCCAGGTTTCCTTTGAAAAAATAGGGTGCCTGTTGCCGGATGCATGTGCTTGCTGGTTGCTAAAAAAGCACATACCTCATATACCCCCCTTCCTGTGGAGCTTAAAATGCTCACAGAGTGTCCAGCACCTTCCTCCAACCTTCCTGTGTCTCCTAGCGGCTTTCCAGCGTCCTGCTTGCATGGCTCCCGGTGTCGCCTGACCCACGTCTGGTCACGTGACATGCTGGGAGCAATGCATGGACACCGGAAAACCGATAGGAAGGTCAGAAGACAGCGCTGGACACACACAGTCCCCGCTATCCCCTCAGGCATGCCGGTTACTTTCAATTTCCGGTTGCCTGAGTTCCAGATAACAAGGACTTTGCTGTATGAAGTGCATGGCAAAAAGTCTAAAGTTGGCTCCCTTCCTAAGCGGTCTCCAGTGCAGCCTGGTGCCCACCCCCTTCACCCTGGTCTTCCCCAGCTTAACAACTCCTACGGCTGGTTGAGCCTAGATTCAGGTATGTGGGTTCTGCCTCTGGCACGATGCCTCAGTGATGTGGACAGTGATTGGCTGTGTCTCCGGGCAGTGTAGGTGTCTGGTGCCACAAGCTATGGAGCGATCTGTGAGTGGGACACTACAAGGAGCCACATGTAGTTCAGGTCCCCACATAACTGCATGTTTGCTTTTTTTATGTTTAATCTCCACGCACATAGCTGCACAAAACACAACTATCTGCACAGAGTTCAATAACTGCATGCTAACTGTTATATTAAAGGATCAAACAGCCAAGGACAAAGCACTGCAGCACATGGCGGCCATGTCCTCAGCACAGATTGTATCCGCCACCGCCATTCACAACAAGCTGGGCCTTCCAGGGATCCCTCGTCCAGCTTTTCCTGCTGCACCTGGGGTAAGTGTCTTGCCTGCTTGTTCTGTCAAGTTGTGGTGACCGTATACTGCAAGTAGACCTGACTGTTCCCTACATGTGACTAAAATTGTATAGCAAACCCTTTGTCCACGGTTAGCTCACTTGGTGCACACTGTAAATAGTTCCAAGGCGAAAAACAGAAATATGCAGCTATTCATCCATAGAGTACCATAATACAGCTGATAACCTGTAGAAGAAAAAAAAAGTGCTTGTTTTGAAAGTGGACTTTTACTAATCACTACTGTAATTTGATCTATTAGGTGTGTCAGCTCCGGAATCTCCTCTGCCACGGCAGAGCAGCTAATTTGTAAACACAGGGTGTTAACAATATGTCTGCTTCCATGAAGGCAGGAAGTAGACACACTGCAGATTTATAGCAGGATTTGTATCAGCTGTACCAATAAAATGTTTTTCTTGAAAGGTTAGGATGCTGTTGCTTATCTTTTAGAGCAGAAAGGAAGTTCTAAGTTCAGGTCCGCTTTAAAAGTATAAAATAGATACTTGCCTCTATGCTGAGATTGGCTCTCCTTGTTAGAGGGCTGAAAATGCCAATATTGACAGTATTTAAATGCCAGTATTAGTGGGCAAACCTTGACCACCGTTCATGAATCCGATATGGAAGCGTTAAAGCTCACCAGATTAGTCCTCTGCCAGATAAGGATATCAGTAAAACACAGGCTATATGGGTATGTAACAAATACATATTGGACAGAAAAAAAACACAGTGCGTGCAGTTTCATCAGAGGTAGTCAGACTGTGATGTACTAATATCCCGATCCGGCTAAGGACTCATCAGTAGAGCTTCAGCCACTTCCATATTGGATCCTTGGGTGGGGCTTCCACACAGACAGGATGATAAAGAACACATCAACAGTCATTTATGCATGTGTACTGGACTGCCAATATTGGCATTTTCAGCCATCTAATAAGGGCAGCACGGTGGCGTAGTGGTTAGCTCTCTCGCCTTGCAGCGCTGGGTCCCTGGTTTGTATCCCAGCCAGGGCACTATCTGCAAAGAGTTTGTATGTTCTCTCCATGTCTGTGTGGGTTTCCTCCGGGCACTCCGGTTTCCTCCCACATTCCAAAAACATACGGATAAGTTAATTGGCTCCCCCTAAAATTGGCCCTAGACTACAGTACTTACACTACATAATATAGACATATGGCAATGGTAGGGATTAGATTGTGAGCTCCTTTGAGGGACAGTCAGTGACATATATATATATATATATATATATATATATATATATATATATATATATATATATATATATATATACACACACACATACATTGTACAGCGCTGCATAATATGTCGGCGCTATATAAATACTAAATAATAATAATAATCTTATAAGGTGAGCCCAGTAGCGTTGCTTAAAGGATACCACAACTGACATGTGGCATAATGAGATAGACATGGGTATGTACAGTGCCTAGCACACAAATAACTATGCTGTGTTCCTTTTTTTCTTTCTCTGCCTAAAAGAGGTAAATATCAGGTATGTAAGTGGCTGACTCAGTCCTGACTCAGACAGGAAGTGACTACAGTGTGACCTTCACTGATAAGAAATTCCAACTATAAAACACTTTCCTAGAAGAAAATGGCTTCTGAGAGCAAGAAAGAGATAAAAAAGGGGGAAATTCTTATCAGTGAGGGTCACACTGTAGTCACTTCCTGTCTGAGTCAGGACTGAGTCAGCCACTTACATACCTGATATTTACCTCTTTCAGGCAGAGAAAAAAAAAAGGAACACAGCATAGTTATTTGTGTGCTAGGCACTGTACATACCCATGTCTATCTCATTATGCCACATGTCAGTTGTGGTATCCTTTAAAGGGGCACTTAAGTCAAACAAAAAAATGAGTTTTACTCACCTAGGGCTTCCAATAGCCCCCTGCAGCTGTCCGGTGCCCTCGCCGTCTCCCTCCGATCCTCCTGGCCCCACCGGCAGCCACTTCCTGTTTCGGTGACAGGAGTTGACAGGCTAGGGACGCAAGTGATTCTTCGCGTTCCTGGCCACAATAGTGCCATCTATGCTGCTATAGCATATATCATATACCATATAGCAGCATAGAGGGTGCTAATGTGTCTGGGAACGCGAAGAATCACTCGCGTCCCTAGCCTGTCAGCTCCTGTCACCGAAACAGGAAGTGGCTGCTGGCGAGGCCAGGAGGATCGGAGGGAGACGGCGAGGGCACTGTATAGCTGCAGGGGGCTATTGGAAGCCCTAGGTGAGTAAAACTCATTTTTTTTGTTTGACTTAAGTGTCCCTTTATGAGCTGTGGGCCCCAGTGCGAGTTTTACATTCAACCCCCTAAAGGATACCAGAACCAAAAAAGGTTGGAGAAGGGAGGAGATTAGGCATTTAGGAGGAGCTGTCCTGATGGCCATCGCTCCCCCTGTTCTCCATGGACCTCTTACCTGAAGACCACCCGCAGCTTCCTCCGGGTCACTGGGAGATGTCATCACTGCGCAGACGTTGGTCCCGCTGTGCGGGTCCTACAGTGCACGACCGCGGTCAGAAGCTCTCTGCGCATGTGCATGACGTCATGCACATGCGTGATGTCATGTGGATTCACAGGTCGCTGTTGGATCGCACAGCTGGGCCAACGTCTGCGCAGTGATGGCAGTCTTTCATCCCGTTCTTTAATGAGACTATTTGGGCACCGCCATAGGAATTACAGCTATAGGGGCGGTCACTGAGTAATTTGGGTGGCAGCAAATTCACCTTTAGTCCTGATTCGGTAAACGACTGCTGCGGCGCTCATTGTTGAAGCTCTGCTTATTCAATTGAATCTGCAGTGACGGTACCATCGTTTACCATTGTTTACGCAACCGCTGCGTTTTGACCCCTATTTACCCATCGTCTGTCAAGTAACACGTGACATGGGATGACCTTGTGTTTATACTCTGAGTCTTACTTTTATGAATGATTATTTGTATGAATAATTGGAAATAATCGTTTAGGACCACTAACAGACAAAAATCTCCTAACCAATCTGATCAGATTAACGAAATTAATCCAGTTTTCGGATCGATCCGGTCAACCTGATCGGATTAGTTAGATTTTTGGTTACGATCGTTCTGGTATCCTACCTCCAGGCAGGTGATCACTCCACCTCCCTTACAGAAAGGGCACTGGCAGTTTTTGTTCAGAATCGCTGCTGAGGCTTTGGCCATGCCCACCTGGGTTGCCCCAGCCCACCCCAAGTTCGGCATTCCCCGCCTAATTAGTGGCTGCTGAGCTGGGGGCGGGAACAGGAGTCATAGGGGGACGTTTCCGAAGAGCTTCGTCAGTCTACAGAAACATGGGCGCAACTGCACTACCAAGGAGGGGGGTGGACTGTCACCTGTGACCTACAGTCAGGACAGGTGAATATTTAACCCTCTGACACCCCCATCCATCCTCTTTGTGATGTTAAGCTTAGGTACTTTTTAACTCCGCTCACCATGCATGTAGAACATTACAACTGATAGTGTTGCCTTGTATCACTGATGTCTATCGGTAACATTCTTCTGGTTCTCCATTCACAGTACTGGCCAGGAATGCTCCAGACAGGCCAGCCGGGATCTTCACAAGAGTGAGTAAAATTTGCACAGACTCCTGAGGCAGTGGTCTATCAGGTGCGCAGTGTTAACGGCGAGCAATATCCAGATGAGCGACAAAACCCCCGGTGCTGCCCCCCAAGTGTATAACTGTATCCCCCTTGTGTGCATGTCTACATTACCTGTCCTGTCGCCCACTGCGCGCTGCCCAAGCATCTCTGGAGTCTCCTGCTCTTCTGCTGGCTTAGCGCATGTGACATCACACACACTGCGTGCTGTGCACCAGCAGCGTGTATACCGCTAATGGAAGAGCAGGGGTTTCTGAAGACGAATCGACACAGTGCAGTGGGTGACACAGAACAAGCAATGTATAAATGCATACAAGGAGGGTACATTTATACACTAGGGGGCAGCACCAGACGCGGACGATTCCCGACAGATTTCATGCTGAAATTCATCGGGAATCGGCCTGTGGTGTATGGGCAGCCGACAGATCTCTCTCTAATCGGATTGGATCACAGATAGATTTGTCTCCTGGTGGAATCTGACCATCATCACTAGGTGTATGGCTACCTTTAGTGTTAGGGGAAAAAAACAGCATTCAGTAGTGCTAGCCACATGTAAGTGAACATCGTCAAAAACACAGATAGAGGTATCTTCACAAGGCTAATAGTTAGAATTACTTCACAAATCAAACATATGCCATCGTAGAAGTCACATGATTGGTGGCTGCACTGATTGGTCCCTGAGTGCCAAAAGTGCAAGCTGCAGCACAGCCCTAGAGATAGCAGAGCACGAGAGGGAGCTGTACATATTGGGTCAAGTAGACTCAAGTCTCTTGCAGAGTGATGTGCTATAAGAGAATGAACTTAATGTGCAGTGGCAGGAAGGGGTTAGTTACAAAAGGTATAGGCCTAAGGAAGAGGGGGGGGGGGGGGGGGGATTAAAAATACACTTTTTATTGGTCAGACTATTTTGTACTTTTCTCTATTGTTACGCCTGCCTACTCATCCTTCTTAAAATCAGACACACATGAGCTACATAGCTTTATACAAGTAATTAGACTGTGGCTTTTCAGCCAAGCAGCGTTGTCTAATCAGCCGCAAAGCCTATGCTGTTTACATGTCACTTTTAAAGGGGACCTGAAATGAGAAGGGATATGGAGGCAGTCATATTTTTCTTTTAAATCATACCAGTTGCTTGGCTGTCCTGCTGATCATTTTGGCATCAGTAGTGTCTTAATCACACACCTGAAAGGTGCACTAAAAACATCTGATCTGCATATGGTTGTTTGGGAATCTATAGCAAAACATATTAGAGGCAGAGGATCAGTAGGACCGCCAGGCAATGTGCATTGTTTAAAGGGAAATTAAATATGGTAGCCTTCATATCCCTATTACTTCAGGTTCCCTTTTTAAAGGAGTTACCAGGCAAAGTTTGTACATTATAAATGGCCTACCTGCCGCTGGGCAATCTCAGTTGGGTCGCATGTTTTTTTCCCCCTCCAGCCTTCACCGGCTCCAATTCTGGCCATTTGTATTCCATACCACGGAAGTAGATAACGGAGAGTAATATGAAACTTCCCTGTTCCTGTGCTTGGAACGCAGGGGAAAGTTACTTTGCATTGCGTGCTTCCGTACAGTTCGGTACGGCTGCGCACGTGTAGTAGAGCGCACGTGTAGTTTGAGCTTGGTATGTCACTCGCAAGTCAAACCCTACACTTCTGCCACCATTATGAGTTATTTTATTTACTTACTATAAAAT
Source organism: Hyperolius riggenbachi (assembly GCF_040937935.1). Taxonomy (NCBI): domain Eukaryota; kingdom Metazoa; phylum Chordata; class Amphibia; order Anura; family Hyperoliidae; genus Hyperolius; species Hyperolius riggenbachi. Next base: position 213,137,132 of record NC_090656.1, read on the forward strand.
AACGAATGAAATTTTCTCAGAAAAAACTCTCAGCCAGCCTCTGCTTGCCTGCGCCTCTCATTCACGGATGATCTGTGCTGGGAGCACGCATAGAGGCAAGGCGGCGGCTGTCTGAGTGGGCGTGCCTGACGGGCGGTGGGAGAAGCGGAGTGTTTGGCTCGCGAGTGACGTAGCAAGCTCCAACCCTCCTCCGGCAGTTCCAGTACGCGTGCGCAGCCGTTCGTGAAGGTACAGCTGCACGCTTTAGAAGTCACTGAGCCTGCGTCCAGCAGCATATTGCGCCTGCGTTGCCACAGTAGTTCTTGGTCGCTGGGGAGCCCGAGGTCGGGTCCCCGACCGGGGCTTACCGAAGGAAAATGCTACATTTGGACGGGGAATGGATGGCGCAATCCGGCCACAAAAAAGGTTACACGCAGGCAGGCATGTTTTAAGTTTGTGAGATTGCCTGATGACTCCTTTAACATTGCAGAGGTGAAAAGTTTGGAGTTAGTGATCGCACTTCCCAGCAACAGTTTGGAACACTGAGAACAAGTCATGTGTTCAGTATTTTAGCGCTGTTATTATCTGCTGCAGAAAGAGGGTGGCACAAGTGCTTCTGGGAAATCGGCATACATTTTATCTTAGTGGAAGATCTTGCAAATTGATTGTGTGTTTGTTTTTCCAGCGTCAAGCCATTTGTCCAGCAAGCTTATCCCATCCAGCCAACCGTCACAGCGCCCCTAACAGGTAATGTGAGCCACTGCACCTCTGTCACTGGGAGAATTTCCTCTAATTCTACTGTGTTTTGTATACATTTTGTCATAAAGCTTTATTCGTTACCCAGTGTGAACTCAACTTCTTTCCAGCAATCTTGGAAACAGAATTCAGGGCGGATAAAATATATATATAAAAAAAAGATTGGTACCGATTTTCACTAACGCCCTCCTGCTTACAATAGTTTGTTTAAAGCAAACCTAAAGCCAAAAAGAAACTTATGATATAATGAATTGTATGTGTAGTACAGATAATGAATAGAACATTAGCAAAGAAAAGAATCTCATATTTTTATTTTCAGTTACATAGTGTTTTTTTGTTTTTTGTGTATAATATTGCATCATTATATAATATTTGAAGTTTACAAAGCACACTGTCTTTCAACCACTTTATCCAGCACTACAGTATATCTACGTCCTCTGTGACTATCTAAGCCACGAGGACGTAGATAATCGTCTTCTTGTACATGAAGCACAGTTTTGCTTTATTGAGCTTGCTCCTGTGCACGCCTCTAGCACTATCTGATGCAGCACTAATTGGTGAACGGGAATATATGTACCCTGAGCCAATAAGATTGTTTTTTACCATTAAAAATACTTTTATTTTCTCAATTCATAGTGAAAAATACACATTTTAGCATTATTTCTTAACCAAATATCCTCACCAAAATTTTGAAAGGAACGTAATCTAAGTTTAAAAATAAAGGGTACAAATAGCCAAACAAAATTTGTGTTATTTATCTACAGTAGCGCTTTTTATTTTTACACTGTAAACTGAGAAATAATGTGTCTTTTCAATTTTTTCCTCTTTTCCCATTAAAATGCATACAAAGCAAAATTGTTTGAGGGGAAAAAAGGGCATACAATGAAAGTCTAGTTTGTCTTGGAAAAAAAAAATATATTTCATTTAGGCGTCATAAGTAGGGATAAAGGTATTGCAGATTAAATAGTGACATAGCTAAACTGTCAAAACTGCTCTGGTCCATAAGTGGGAAACAAGGTTTGGATGCAAAGTGGTTCAGCTATAAAACAAAGTAGAAGTAATGACCATTTGAACTTTCCTGCAGTAAAACCTTATCTTAAGCTGTCTCTCACTGTTTCTCTGCTGTTTAAGTGCATCAGAAAACAGGACTGTATTTGACCCATGTTGAGTTAGAGAGCTCAGAGAAGCTCTTTTACATAGATAAATAAAGTTTTTTTTTTAACTTCTGTACTGGAAACAATATGAGACTTTTTTCTTTACTACTTCTATTTCTGAGCTGTACTACACATACAACTCATTATCTCATGAGTTTATTTTGACTTCAGATTAGCTTTAAATCCCATTGCTGGCTAACAGGATGATACCACAGAGGTTGTTTGATGAAATAGTTTCCTTGGAGTGTAGTCATTTCAAGAAATGCATAAATTCCTGGCGCTGTCCTCGGGGGAGACGGATCACAGGTGTGCCTCTGCGAAAGCCTAATTAAACCACAGGGGCAAAGCAGCAGCAGGAAGACTCTCTCTGTTTTCTCTCTTCTGTTCCTCCGGATGGACAAAGCTCTCTGAATATCCATCTATTTTATTTTATATAGCATGATTGCTTTTAAAATGGAAGACCTCCTGACCTGAGCCCGAACCCATCTAAAAGGGCAACTGTGTTTACTAGATTCTTGACGCTGTCTTACTTGTGATTGCAGGGGGATTTTTTTTTTTGTGCAGCTCTTAAAGGGAACCTAAAGCTAGAGGGATATGGTGGCCGCCCTATTTATTTCCTTTTAAACAATGCATATTGCCTGGCTGTCTTGCTGTTCCTCTGCCTCTAACACAGGCCCGTGAACAAGCATGCAGATCTGGTTCTCTGACTGAAGTGTGACTGGATTAGATGCGAGCTTGTTTCATGTGTGTGATTCAGACACTTATGCAGCCAAAGAGATCAGCAGGACAGCCAAGCAACGGGTATTGTAACTAATTGGAAATAAATATGCCAGCCTCTATTCCTCTCGCTTCAAACTTCACCACCAAGGTTTTTTACCCTAATGCAGGAGTTCTTAAAATGGGTGCCGCCGCATGCATCCCCATCCTTTATGCAATACCATCAGGTAATGCAACCACACATTGATATACAATGTGGCTGCATTACCTGCTAGTTAACCTTTAGTCCCCGCAGCCATGGGTGAAGTTGAACATGAGAGGAATTGCTGTGCCTAATAAGCATCACTAGCTACTTGGAGTAAGTCGTTGCCTGCTAAGGGTCATAACGACATTTCTGTTGTTGTTTTTGCCGAGGGGTGTCTTGAAAATATTTCAAAGCCATCAAGGGTGACCTCACCCAAAAAAGTTTGGTAACCACTGCCCTAATGGACGAGAGCAATTTTCACCTGTCTGCTCTCCTCCCTTTCATTCGCCAATAATTTTATCACTACTTGTCACAACAAAACTATCTATACCTTGTTTTTTTCACCACCAATTAGGCTTTCTTTGGGTGCTAAATTGTGCAAAGAATTATTTTACTCTAAATGCATTTTAACAGGAATAATGAGCAAAAAAATAATTCTCAGTTTTCAGCCATTATGAATAAAACCCACATATTTTAATTTAATGGAGGCTGACACGTTTATTTCCTTTTAAAGAGACACTGAAGCGAAAAAAAAATTATGATATTATGATTTGTATGTGTAGTACAGCTAAGAAATAAAACATTAAGATCAGATACATCAGTCAAATTGTTTCCAGTACAGGAAGAGCTAAGAAACTCCAGTTGTTATCTCTATGCAAAAAAGCCATTAATCTCTACGACCAAGTTAGTTGTGAAGAGGGCTGTTATCTGACTTTTATTATCTCAACTGTAAGTGAACTGTTTTCTTTTTATCTGCTAGAGGAGAGGTCATTACTTCACAGACTGCTCTGAAAGACTCATTTTGAAAGCTTAGTGTTGCGTAATCTGCACATATTAGAGAATGATGCAATGTTAGAAAAAACACGATATACCTGAAAATAAAAGTATGAGAATATTTCTTTTTGCTGCTAATCTTCTAGTAATTATTCATAGTACACAACCAATTCATTATATCATACATTTTTTTCCGCTTCAGTGTCTCTTTAAACAATGCATATTGCATGGCTGTCCTGCTGATCATGTGCCTGTAATACTTATAGCCATAGACCCTGAACAAGCATGCTGATCAGATGAATTTACATTGACATGGGAGGCAGGGGAAGCCATTTCTCGCTGTGAAGATAATGTCTCTTTTTTCTATTTTTGCAAACACTGCAATTTTTTACGATTGTTTTTTATATGTAGTTCATATTCTTCCTAATAAAATGGCAGGTGTCTGCGTTCGTGTGTGCAACTGTAGCGCATGTGCGCAGGGCCGTGGGTGAGCAGAGCTTGCGGCTGTTGGCGAGCTGAGGGTGGGCCTGTGTCGCGGGCTTGCGCAATACTTTGGTGCACATACTAGTGCCCATTAATGTAACTGTAAACGTAGGTATCCTTAAAAGAATTTTCTGCATTCTACTAGTGTAGTGCCTCTTTAACGTCATACTTTTGGTTTTAACCTTGTCTTCATTGACCGTGTCTTAGTGTTGCATGGTAGACTGATACATTTTAATTCCATTCCAGGCTTTGAACCCGCCGCACCCCCTGCCTCTTCAGTCCCGGCTTGGCAAGGCCGGTCCATCGGCACAACCAAACTCCGGCTGGTTGAGTTCTCGGCATTTCTAGAACAGCAGCGGGACCCAGACTCTGTAAGTACATGGCCACTATGCAGCTGCTGTTATAAAGTATGGTTATTTTAGTGGACGAAGAGGTGAGCACCTCTCTCTGCATCATGCTTCCAACACATTCAACTTCCTGAAAAAACACCTGAAAGGAGATTTGGCTGCATTGTCCACAACAAGCAAACCCTTCCAATGATTTCCTAACCTTCACCGACAGGATGAAAAGGAAAATCTGGTTGCTACGGGCTACCAAACAATAACAATCTTTACACTGGAAGATCATGATGGCCTAGCACTCAGTTCTTCCTTTTATGTTTCATTATTTGTAGGTGTACTGGTTTTTCCTAGTTGTAAAGCACAGTACAATGTATTAGCGGTTCATATTCAAAGTAATGAAAACAGCTTGCTTTAGAAAAACTTGTCTTTGTGGCTGGTGGAGCCTTTATTTCTCCTGTGTACTTACTGAGTGCATTATTAGGAACACTAGTAGGGCCTTCCTTTACCCTCAAAAAAGCCTGTTCTTCATCTTGGGAATCCCACAACACGCTGGAGACATTCCTTTGAGTTTCAGCTTCAAGCATTGTAGACTTGTACAGAGGCGCCAAAAGGATAAAATTAGCTAAAATAGTAAAGTTCGGGAGGCGGTGGTGAACCAGCCAACCCAAAACAGACACGATGCTGTCAGTTAAAGTAATAAAAAATGTATTCACATACTCCTAGAAACTGGCAACGCGTTTTGCAGGCATAACCCCGCTTCTTCAGGCAATAAACAGGATTATCACACACCTCTGGCTGTGTGATACTCCTGTTGTTTATTGCCTGAAGAAGCGGGGTTATGCCTGCGAAACGCTTTGCTAGTTGTTTCTAGGAGTATGTGAATAAATTTGTTATTACTTTAACTGACAGCATCGTGTCTGTTCTGGGTTGGCTGGTCCACCACCGCCTCCCGAACTTTTTTTTACTATTATAGCTAATTTTATCCTTTTGGCGCCTCTGTACAAGTCTACAATTCAAGAAGTCCACCCTTGGTGGAGGGGTGATGCACCCTCTTTTTCTCCTATCTACAGAGAGTGACATCTTAGTCCTGAGTGAGGACAGGCCTAAACTCCCCTCCTGCCTCTACAGCGGTTGCCTTAGCGGTAACCCGGGTTTGTAAGTATAAATACTTATGATTCATATATTCTCTCCTATTTCCAATACATATTACACTATATTGGGCTCGCGGTTTTCTGTTTTATACCCTATACTGCTTCAAGCATGATGACATCACGCCATTTATGTAGATTTATCAGCTGCATATTTATAATCCTAATCTCCCATTCTAAAACATCCTAAACCTCCACTAGCCTGGACTGCTGACACAAGGCAGGTTGGCTTCTCGGGTCTATACTGCTGTTAACAAATTCTGACCCCACCATCTGTGGCCTCAGCAGAAATCCAGTTTTGCCACACCAGTCTTCAACCGGGCAGTGCGGGTGATGCTGAAAGTGGCAGAGAGCTCTGTCTTCTGAAGCTATTATCTCAAGTGTCAGTCACTGTATTGTTTTTTGCCTGCAGAGGACAGTTGAAAAGTTCACCAGCCTGCTCTGTATAATCTTTAGAATGCTGAGTAGTGTGCAAACTGCAAATATCATAGAATGATGTAATGTTATAAAAAAAAAACTGAAAAAAAGTGAGAATATTTTCTTTGCTACTAATGTTCTAGTAATTATCCGTACTACACAACCAATTCATTTTATCATAATAATTTTTTTTCGCTTCAGTGTCTCTTTAAGCTGCTGCTTCCTTTCATACCCGTTTTATTTTGGCACGCATGGTTTAAGTGGTACAAGTCAAGCGTAATGATTGGTTCATGATGTGTCATGTGAGAACCCCTTCAGGATGGTTACCAGCTCCATTGTTTGATCCCAAAGGATTATGATATATGCTTACTAGGTCTTCTACATGGTGCAGGGTTTGATCAGGATGGACGAGCCACAACAGGGCTGATCAAGGTTAATCAAGGTACTTTAGATTTTTGGAACCTAGGATAGGCCTGTTTCTGAGCACAGCCCACCCAGGGAAGTGCATAAAGCACCAAGTAGAGGTTTAAGAGTGAATAAGGCGCAGTGGGTGTCCTGAGCAAGGCAATAAAATGGCCCATAGTTGCCCTGACCTATTGTATGCATAGGCCTCAATTCACTAAGCAGTTTAGACTAGTCTACTGATGGTTTTTAGTCTACATATGGTTTGGTCAGTTGCATCAAAGGGGAATGCACTATTACCAAACGTTTTAGACCTGTTTTTAGACCTGGTCTAAACCATTTGGTAATTAGGTGGGTAAAGCAGGGGAAATGATCAAAAGATGCAATTCACAAACGAGTAGCTATAACTGACATCCTTCTGCTTTGATGAGCTCTCCTCTGCACACAATTAAACTCCTGCATAATTAATTCAAAAGGTTCTATCCTCACATCTAAAATACCTCACAGAATTACTTTACCGACAGAAATCAGCTGGTCTAAGCTCTGTCATAAAAAGTGGGCGTGGTTACTCCTTGTTTGCCTTTGTGAATTGTGTAATTACTGAATGTTATGCTGGGCATACACGGTTCGACGCTAGCTTATCAATCGAGCAGCTGATGGCTCGTTTGGTAATATCCGACGTGTCCGATCACAGCGGGGATCGATTCCGCGCTCGATACCCGTGGGTGGACAATAGCGGCGAATCAAGCGGAAGATAAGAAGCGCCGGCAGGGACGAGCGTGAATCGATCCGGGTGCACGCGGGGACGTGGCGGGAGTCGATCCGGCGGCTAATCAGCCGCCGGATCAACTCGTGTATGCCCAGTATTAGACCAGGTCTAAAAACAGGTCTAAAACATTACACCAAACCATCTGTAGACTAGTCTAAACTGCTTAGTGAATTGAGGCCTATAGTGTACAGCTTTGCCTTTAGATAACTATTTAAAGAGTCTACAGAATGACCAACATCTGCTTTTATTGTGAACCGACAGCCGCACTGTTCTGTGCGATATGCAACAAGTATTGTTTACTATAGTAAGGAAGTTACTGCATAGGACATACATATTTTATAAAACTCGAATTTGTAATAAAAATCCTGGAAGAGCTCAGACAACCCTGTGCTCACGGCTGGCTGATATGGCTACAGGTACGGCCATAGTACTTGTCTGACAAGCCCTGGCCAAGAGTACCTGTCTAGTGTCAGTGTGTTTTGTGATGTGGGCTCAGTGTGACTCTTGTACCCCTGTTCTGAGAATTCCAGTGTGGGGCAGGCACGGAGCGGGCACCTGTCTCTTTGGCAGGCTCAGCCGGCAGCTGCAGAGTGATCTAAGAGCTGGCTTTAGGTATGTCAGTGTAGATGGCATATAGAATGTCTCATTCCACCAGCATTCCTGGAAGTCCTGTCCGTCTTCTGCTGACACGTCTCTTCTTGTCCCTGCTGCCTCTTCTCTCAACATTTTATAAGCTTGTCATCTCAGTGTCTGTAAGCCCCAAGTCAATTTCATGTTTGTTTTTTTGTTTTACACAAAAAGCCAGCATTTTTTTCCCTCTTATTTTTTTCAGAAGGCTTCCCAGTGCAAAGCTTTTTATGGCTTTGCATTCTTATTAAAGATTGTTGTTCAGAGCAGGCAGGGTCCCTCAGAGGGCTATTGTGCAGCGTAACAAGAAATCACACAGGCTTTTTTGTAAATTATGTAGGCAGGCTTCCATATGGGACCCTAAGCCGAGTTTTCAGTATAGCGTAGGCAGACTCCTGTGCAGGGCTCTCTGTACAATTCAAAGCCGGCTCCCCTGCAGAGTTCTCTGTACAGTATAAGCAGGCTCTGTCCCCTGCAGAGTTCTCTGTACAGTATAAGCAGGCTCTGTCCCCTGCAGAGTTCTCTGTACATTATAAGCAGGCTCCCTCCCCTGCAGAGTTCTCTGTACAGTATCAGCAGGCTCTGTCCCCTGCAGCGTTCTCTGTACAGTATAAGCAGGCTCCCACCCCTGCAGGGTTCTCTGTACAGTATAAGCAGGCTCTCTCCCCTGCAGAGTTCTCTGTACTGTATAAGCAGGCTCTGCCCCCTGCAGCGTTCTCTGTACAGTATAAGCAGGCTCTCTTCCCTGCAGAGTTCTCGGTGTAAGCAGGCGTCCTCCCTTGCAGTGTTCTCGGTACAGTTTAAGTAGGCTGCCTCCCCTGCAGAGTTCTGTGTACATTATAAGCAGGTTCCCTCCCCTGCATAGTTGTCTGTACAGTATTAGCAGGTTCCCTCCCCTGCATAGTTCTCTGTACAGTGTAAGCAGGCTCCCTCCCCTGCATAGTTCTCTGTACAGTATAAGCAGGTTCCCTCCCCTGCATAGTTCTCTGTACAGTGTAAGCAGGCTCCCTCCCCTGCATAGTTCTCTGTACAGTATAAGCAGGTTCCCTCCCCTGCATAGTTCTCTGTACAGTATAAGCAGGCTCCCTCCCCTGCATAGTTCTCTGTGCAGTATAAGTAGATTGTACAGTATAAGAAGGCTTCCATGCACAGTCCTCTCTTATATTGCACTTTTTTTGGAAATGTGACGTCTGAGATATAGACAGCCTAGTAAATCCCATTTTGTTGCATGACTAATGAGCTGCACAGAGCAGTAGCCCTGGTTCATCACCAGGCTTAGTCCAGTAATTGGTAGCAGGCTTTCACCCTTTTTTTGTGACAGTTTTATTCAGGAACATCAGGAAGTGACTGTTTGTTGCTTGTACATACAATTAAGGTAAGCGAGCACAAACAATATTTGCCACCTATTAATTAGGGGAGCTGAACTGGAGGTATTACTGTTTTTCCCTGTATGAAAGCGGCGTTTCACGTTAAACTGCTGGCGGCTACCTCTGCACTCTTTATTGCTAGCCTAGAGCAGCCTCTGCGCTCCTATGTGCCGCTCCGCTATGGAGACCCCACAAGCAGTCGCTCCCCCGAGCTGCACGTTGGGCCGCCACGTGGGGATAAGATGCCACATTCCAGGCACTAGAGGGAGAAGCACGTTCATAAACAGTGTAACAGGGCTCTAAAACACCTGCTTGTAAACCTCTGCTGAAACATCCAATAACATTTTCCTTTTAAGTGTCACAAAGTGCTGCCCTAACAGGTAACGGCTTTTCCTCCTTCAGACCACAAGTGCTATTGAGGCTTAACCCTGTGGGTGCTGCCCTGGGTCGCATTCCTCGCCGCTGCAGTCCCACTCGTCTTTGGCAGCCAGCGTGTAAACCGAGCCCTCGTTACTCCTTCAGACAGAAGCTCGGGCATGAGGCTGCAGACCCCCACAGGGCCATAGTAGGACAAGTCTGCCTTTTTATAACAACTATTTTAAATGGCCTGCACTCATGCACAGCTATTTTGAGAGAGGTGGGATTAGTCACATGCAAGGCCGGACATCTGACACTCTTTACTTTCCTTGTCTGTCAGGGTCACAGCTCTGTTGTGTCTCATCCTGGAATCGTATAGTTATTAAGCTCTTTCATGCCTTAGTGGGCACAGAGCTGGCATTGTCAGAGCACCCCAAAGCCCCCCCCCCTCCCGGGGCTTAGAGACATACAGCTCTGTATAGATGGCTCTAATTCCAACATGCACCCTCTATTAGATACATGAAGGATTTACTAAGGACGGGCGGAGATCATAAGTGAGGCAGCGAACTTGGCCAACATTTTTTTATATACAGTATATAAAAAAAAACTGGTATCAGAACTCAAGTTGCTGATAGTATCTATATCGCGACGGCATCTTCCACAGCGCTGTACAGTCTATGGCCCATATGCAATTAACTTTCTCCTAAATTTTCTCCTAAGTGATACATACAAACTTGTCAATAATATGCCTCTTAAGCCACCAGCAAGCGAGGAAATGCTGAAAATAGTTTTGATAGTACCTTTTAACGTACTGTTTGGTACTTTTTTCAATTGCAAATTACTGAAAAGTTATTTTAAAAAGTTTAAAAATTATTTTAAGGATAAAACTCTGGAGAAAAAAAATTGCGTATGAGGGTTTCTGTCTTGTCACTTGTCCCTCAGATGGGCTCACAATCTAATCTACCCCACGGTCATATGTCTGTGTGTATTGTGTAGTGTATGTATCGTAGTCTAGGGACAATTTAGGGGGAAGCCAATTAATTTTTCTGAATTTGTTTGGGATGTGGGAGGAAACCGCAATGCCTAGAGGAAACCCACACAGACACGGGGAGAACATATAATCCCCATGCAGATAGTGCCCTGGCTGGGGTTTGAACCGGGAACCCAGCGCTGCAAGAAGAGTTATAACCACTATGCCACCGTGCTGATCGATTGGTGGTTATTTGTACATGTCACAGAACTTTATTTATAAAATAAGTCTTGACAGCCCTGGCTCTAGTTAGTACTGTATTCATTAACGCTAACTCCAATTCAGTATCGCTCACTATATCCCCACTACTGACCCAGGGAAAGGTGGTAAACTGGGGACATGAGAATGCAGTCAGTGTGCCTTTCATGCCAGGCAGCCACGTACTGAGTCCATAACATTTAGGAATTGATTCCGACCATGTAATAGCAAATGGATCTACAAGTGACTGTGGTGTCAAAGGATTTTATTCCTGTATACACCCAGTGCTGAACACTTAAGTGCTACTTTGAAAAGACACTTAACGTCCATAAAACAAATAAAAGTACTCACATTGCAGGTCCATGCAAACTGGACCCCGGTGCTTAAATTTGCATTGAAAATACACAATCTCACACTAAAGTGCTCAATGCATCAAAGCCAAAAGGTCGTAGATGGTGCCCGTTTTCCTTCCCAACTGGTTTCGGCCTTTCGCCACCGTGGGGAGGTTTTGAACGTCCGGGGTTCTTACTCATAGCTGTGAGGACCCTGGAGGTTTGAAACGTGCAGATCCATTTTCTACTGGTTGGTTACATAGTTATTTTGGTTGAAAAAAGACATACGTCCATCGAGTTCAACCAGTACAAAGTACAACTCCAGCCTGCTCCCTCACATATCCCTGTTGATCCAGAGGAAGGCGAAAAAACCCTTACAAGGCATGGTCCAATTAGCCCCAAAAGGGAAAAATTCCTTCCCGACTCTAGATGGCAATCAGATAAAATCCCTGGATCAACATCATTAGGCATTACCTAGTAATTGTAGCCATGGATGTCTTTCAACGCAAGGAAAGCATCTAAGCCCCCTTTAAATGCAGGTATAGAGTTTGCCATAACGACTTCCTGTGGCAATGCATTCCACATCTTAATTACTCTTACTGTAAAGAACCCTTTCCTAAATAAATGGCTAAAACGGTTTTCCTCCATGCGCAGATCATGTCCTCTAGTCCTTTGAGAAGGCCTGGGGACAAAAAGCTCATCCGCCAAGCTATTATATTGCCCTCTGATGTATTTATACATGTTAATTAGATCTCCTCTAAGGCGTCTTTTCTCTAGACTTAATAAACCCAGTTTATCTAACCTTTCTTGGTAAGTGAGGCCTTCCATCCCACGTATTAATTTTGTTGCTCGTCTCTGCATCTGTTCTAAAACTGCAATATCTTTTTTCTAATGTGGTGCCCTGAACTAAATTCCATATTCCAGATGTGGCCTTACTAGAGAGTTAAACAGGGGCAATATTATGCTAGCATCTCGAGTTTTTATTTCCCTTTTAATGCATCCCAAAATTTTGTTAGCTTTAGCTGCAGCGGCTTGGCATTGAGTACGATTATTTAACTTGTTGTCGATGAGTACTCCTAAGTCCTTCTCCAAGTTTGATGTCCCCATCTGTTTCCCATTTATTTTGTATAGTGCTAGACTATTGGTATGACCAAAATGCATGACTTTACATTTTTCAACATTGAATTTCATCTGCCATGTATGTGCCCATATAGCCATTCTATCTAGATCCTGTTGCAATATGACACTATCTTCCTGAGAGTTGATGATTCTGCACAATCTTGTATCATCTTGACCCAGTACAGACCCCTGTGGGACCCCAATGCTAACAGTCTCCCATTTTGAGTACGATCCATTGACCACAACTCTTTGTTTTCTGTCCATTAGCCAGTTCCCTATCCATGAACACAGACTCTTCCCCAGTCCTTGCATCCTCAACTTTTGCACCAGACTTTTGTGGGGAACAGTGTCGAAGGCCTTTGCAAAGTCCAAGTATATCACATCTACAGCATTCCCAATATCCATATTAGCGTTCACTACCTCATAAAAGCTGAGCATGTTAGTCAAACAGGACCTGTCTTTAGTAAACCCATGTTAATGCTGAGAAATAAGATTATTTTCTACTATGATAATATGTTGGACTTGGTGCATCCTGATCCAGCACAGCTTCTGTTTTTGAGGTCTGAGCGGATACTCTACTCTTTTGTGGATTTTGACTTCGACCATAGCGATAGAACAGGGTGTGTTTTGTAAAACGGGATGCAAGCCAAATGTGTTTTAAACTATATAAAAACTAAAATATCATACACAAGTTCTGCATAAAAAAAAAAAAAAAGACTAGTCCTGAAAAGGTGCCACAGGAAATAAAAAAATCTTACTTTTTTCACACCACCTTCTAGTATTTCAGTACTCTGCGTTTTTCCTGCGTAGATTTCCCCTCATATCCCATCATTCTGGATGTAAACTGCATAACCTATATTTTTGACTTCTTAAGACAGAAGATATTTGCAATAAATTATATTTAGCATCAGTTTATTTTTAGTAAAAGGGCTTCTTGGTCTCTTTTAGGCCCCAGCACTCTCTTAGTGGTTTGGGTCATCATGAGCTAACTTGGTACTTTGCAGCACTTAAAGTTAGGGAAAGCTCAGTATGAAAATACAGACAACTATAAGGCTTGGTTCCCACTTAAAGAGACTCTGAAGCCTCATAAAATCCAACTTTTTATTTAACATTCCTCTTCTACACTATAACCCAAGCTTAAACGCCACATCACCTCGGGAAAATGCTGTTTACCCCCCTCCCCCCCCAATCCCCTGGGCAAGATGCGGGGATTGCTTCCTTGTAGAGGCAGAGCTTAACGCTGCAGCTCTGCCTCTACTCGTGTCAATCCCCCGATTGCCTCCTCTCCCCGCCCCTCTGTCTTCTTTCACTGAGAGGGGCCTGGGAAAGATGGCATCAGCGGTGGATTGACGCTAATGGAGGCAGAGCTACAGCGCTAAGCTCTGCCTCCCCGGGCAGCAATATCCATGACCAGGAAAGTTGTGGATTTTTGCCACGGGGGGGAATGGTTAAACACAGCGTTTTACCACGGGGATGCAGCGTTTTAGCTTGGGTTATAGTGTAGAAGGTAAATGTTAAATATAAAGTGGTATTTTACAAGGCTTCAGACTCTCTCTTTAAGCTGAACTACGTGCGCCCAGCGGGAGCAGAAATGGTAGTGTCTGTTCCAGTGGTCCAGCTGGTGCTCGGGGTAGATGCATTACCCCCATAGGCTATATGGAGGAACGGATCAGTCTGTCCAGGATTATTGCGGACTACACAAAAGTGCGGGTCCCTTACCGCAATGGATCTCACTGATCCGTTGCATAGTGACGAGTGTGACCTGCTCCTATATTAATAAAATAGGAGCCACTCACTATCAGTTTATTAATAAGTGGAGAATGGACAAAAATGTCAGTTCTCAGCTCAAGTGGGAACATGGCCTAAAAGCTTGACTGATGGGCCTTCATGTCACCCACAGCTTTGTAGTTGGGTGCATTTCCTGCGATTATGTTTGAACAATATCCTGCCTTTGCATTAGTTCTGGGGTTCTTTAAGTTGACCTCCCACCATGGCTATTTTCCACAGTATAAAAAGCACGTTGTACCAGGCAGATATTTTATAGATGTTTTTATTAAACCGTGCTATATCAATTTTCATATCCGTCATGACCCTGCTTTGAGGAAGAATGGGATTTCCGAAGCAGAGATAAAAGTTAACTAAGGCAAATTGATTTTCTGAGCCTGTAACGGGATTGTTTTACAAGGGTGGAAATAGCGGTTTGGTTTCTATAATGTATTTCACACAGTATGAGGCATCAACTAATCCATAAATGAGCAGAGTTTCAGCTGCATGGGGAGGGGGTCTGTACAGGAGGGATGATGGGACTTCGGGTCCCCGTTATGAATGTATCTGATGGAATAACAGTCTAGAGACATTCGATTTGATGTTTAAAGAATGATGGATGATGAAAATCTATTAAAATAGGGCAAATCTGATTGTATGGTGATCAGGAGACGATGTGCATTTTCAGATCTACTGCATGGAGCAGTTTACAAGTGCCCATTAGCGATGCAATTTCTAGTGAACGGTTGTATCTACAGTATCAAATTGTTAAGATCATATTGTGTGAAAGCAGAGAATCTGGCGGGACCAGTTGATCCTGGATGATTGCATTGTTGATTATTTCTTTAAAAATATACCAGAGCCCAAAGCTCTGGTCAAAAATCACATACTTACCTAAGAGGGAAGCATCTGGATCCTGTATAGCAGGGCTTCCCAACCCTATCCTCCTGTACCACCAACAGTGCATGTTTGGGGGAATTCCACTGAGGTAGCTAATCAGTTCTGCTGAGACACTAATTACCTCACCTGTGCATGTTTACTGGTTTCTGCAAAACATGCTCTGCTGGTGGTACTTGAGGAATGGGTTGGGAATCCCTGCTGTAGAGGCTTCCTATGGCTCCTCCGGGCCCTAGTTGCTCATGGACCCTCCACAGATTAACGGCAATGGCCTGGTAATGTAGCTACAGATGGGTCTAGCACAGCCTTTCTCAACCTTTTTAACCTGGAGCAGTGATCTTCAAACTTGGCTCTCCAGCTGTTAAGGAACTACAAGTCCCACAATGCATTGTTGGAGTCTGACATCCACAGTCATGATTCATACAGGCAAATGCATTGTGGGACTTGTAGTTCCTTAACAGCTGGAGAGCCAAGTTTGCCGAACCCTGCAAATACTTTTTGGATCTCCAGGAACCACCAGTTTATTTTGCGGGTGGCATGGTCTTTAAAAGCTGATGGTGTGGCTGTTTGTCACCACCCCCTATTACAGTACCTTACATTATAATGTCTCCTTATTGTAGTGCTTTTTATTAATGTGCTCATGGGTTAGTCTGCATTTAATGCTTCTTTTTACAGTACCCCCTATTATAGTGTGCTCTCATACTGCCCCCAGCCCCCTGATGGGGAAAAATGCCAAGTAGCCCCTGCCGAGTACTCAAGGAGCCCTGGGAACTCTGGTTGAGAAAGCCTGGTCTAGCGTGTATGTCGCGACACAAAGAAGATGGTAGTCTGTGCACCAGTAAGGGCTGGTTCATAATTTGACCAATTCCACTTAGTTTGCCAATCGCCATTTTTAGAGCGATTTTTCTTAAAGCAATGTGCAAAAATGCACTCTGAAAAAAAATCACTCTGAAAAGTGCTTTATAAACTCATAAGCGCTTAGCAATTGCGTTTTGTACTATGAACTAGGCCTGAAACTGTATATGTGGAAGTTGTGTGGTTATTATGGTCTGACAAGTGTCCTCTTCTATTACAGTACAACAAACACCTCTTTGTGCACATTGGACAAGCCAACCACACCTACACCGACCCTCTGCTCGAGTCTATAGACATCCGCCAAATTTATGACAAGTTCCCAGAGAAGAAGGGCGGCTTAAAGGAACTGTTTGGGAAGGGGCCACAGAACGCATTCTTCTTAGTGAAGTTCTGGGTGAGTTCTTCTGTCATCTTCTCATCATATTCTGTGTGCGTATTGCATGAAATGTTTGGTTTGTTTTTTATCAGGATACAGTATAAGGTTCGAGTCTCTATCAGCTCATTGTTCTTACACTGCCCAGATAATAAGCATCAGTGATATCTGAATTTCATCTGCCCCAATTAAGACAACATGCTGCCTTTTCATAGCACTACAAGCATAGCGGAAAATTGTTATTTTAACTAAAAAGTCAATATTTGTATTGCAAAAATGCAAAAAATTGTTCAAGCTTGAAAAATTGCAAAAAAACAAAAAACACACTTATTAGAAATGAAATGAAAAATAACTTATTACAAAATGATTTTCGATGGTATTTTTACTCAAAAGTCGAATTGAACCTTTTTTTTTTTTTCCCGAAAAGAATATCAGCATTTTTGCTCATCCCTGCTAGCCAGCTACTGTATAAATCTCAACCGTAAAAAAATTGTACGACATGCCTCCCACTTCCAGCACTGCAATATACCGATCCTGTATGATCATAGCAGTGACGCTCTTCATACCTTAATATAGATCTTCGGATGACTGCAGATGGCTGCCATGCAAACAAATCCACAAACATTGAATGAAACCGCCAAATTCTACTGATTAATTATCCATCCGCTCATACATAGCTTCCGTCTTGTTAAAAGATTGCATCTAGGAAGAGGGACTATGTGTGCAGCCAACAGGTAGCCCCTGCATCTAATGTCAGCTGGGAATTGGGCAGAGTTTTCAGGTTGATGAAAACTACCAAAGTGCTGGTCTATCTCTGGCAGAAGTTGCTGAACACAGGCTCATCAGGAACCACCCACTGCTCTCCTTATACTCAGCTCCTATCAAGCTTTCCAGTGTAAAGGCCCATACACACGTCGGATTTTAGCGAACGACCCGTCGTTTGAACGTTTTGTCGTTCGGACGTTTTCGCGTCAAATCCGACGTGTGTACAGACTATCGTTCGGGTGATAAGACTGGTTACCAACGATCCGGCTTAGATTACAATTTTCTTTTTAACATTGAACACAAAAAGGCTTCCCTTCACGGTTGTAATTACACAGTAAGCAAATAACGGGTCACTCAAAAATATTGACATAGGTCGTATTCCCGAGCCCTAAATTCAGAAGCATTAGGACACCATAAATTCAAGGAGAAAACCAAGTATATAGATTAAAAAGACAATTTCTAATGAGTAAAATATATATTCCTTTAATTAGATTAGCCGGTGTTTGCCTTTTCTGCTTGAGGTTGTGGCTGGATAGTGTAATGATTAAGGGCTCTGCCTCTGACACAGGAGACCTGGGTTCAAATCTCGGCTCTTCCTGTTCACTAAGCCAGCACCTATTCAGTAAAGGAGTCCTTGGGCTAGACTCCCTAACACTGCTACTGCCTATAGAGCGTGTCCTAGTGGCTGCAGCTCTGGCATTCCGAGTCCGCCAGGAGAAAAGCAGATATAAAATGTTATTTGAGTCTGTTGATTGATTCTGATAATGTGCATAATGATAAGCATATGTTGATTGGCTAGTCAGCAACTTTAGTTCAGCACTCTTGATGTGCTGCCTTGCCGTCTTCAGTGTAGGTGGTGTGTTTAGTTATTGGATGACAATTTGCTCCCCACTTTTAAGTAGTTTGTAATTTTTGTACTTTTTTGTATATCTTAAACGTGTCTAATTAAAGGAGTACATATATTTTTGCTCAGTGATTATTTAGTATTTTTTTGAATCTGTATACATGGGTTTTCCCCCTTGAGGTAGGAACACACTAGGCAGAATCGCATATACATTTTCCACCATGTGCTAGTGAAAACGCATATGCAATTCTGCCTAGTGTGTTCCTACACTGAATTTATTGTGTCTTAACACAGTATTTTAAGCCTCTACATTGTAAAGCCCCATACAAACACTCAACAGCTGTCTTTTAAGTTGCGTACACACGCACTACTATAAGGAACGACTGGTCCGTCAGACCCTCCTGCTGGGCGGGCGTTCCAGCGACAATAGAGCGTGTGTACAGTCTGTCGGCAGACTGATAAGGCTGTTTCTGAATGATCCGCTCAGTGAAACGTTCAGAAACAGCCTTATCACTCTGCCGACTGACTATACACACGCTCCACTGTCGCTGGAACGCCCGCCCAGCGGGAGGGTCTGACGGACCCGGCGTTCCTTATAGAAGTGTGTGTATACGCACCTTTAAGCCCCATACACACACTCAGCAGCGGTCTTTTAGGCTCTCACAACTTTTCTTGTGAAACACCTAAAAAAAAAAAAATATCTTGCTATTGTTCAATCAGCTGATAAGAAGTCAATTCAACATTTGGATTGACTTCTTATCAGTCTTATTTGCTGCTTGAACAATAGCAAGAGATTTTTTTTTTAGGTATTTCAGAAGAAAAGTTGTGAGAACCTTGAGCTGGCCATACACTAGGCCGATTCCCCGCCGATCGGCAGCAGATTCGATCAATGGGATTGAATCTGCTGTCACATCGCTCACGCTTCACACTAAATTTCGATCTATTTCGCCCCGAAATAGATCGATCCCGTCGATCGCCTGCGGGTAGGGAGCGCGTCGCTAGCGGCGTTCGAGTCCCCGACGACCGATGCAATACAGCTGCAATACATTACCTGCTCCGCCGCCGCGACTCCCCAGGTCTCCGCTGTGTTCTCCTCTACTGTTTAAACTTCCTGCCGGGACAGGAAGAGTGAAGCATGCCGGACCCGGAGACCAGACCAGAGCGGAGAAGTAGACAGCGGAAACCTGGGGAGTCGTGCCGGCGGAGCAGGTAATGAATGCGGGGAAGGGGGGAGCGGCGGCAGCACCACCACCACAGATGAACGGTTTCAGGCTGAAATCGATTCACAATCTGTTTGCAGTAAAGGCAGCCATACGATCCCTCTCTGATCAGATTCGATCAGAGAAGGATCTATCTGTTGGTCGAGTCTGATGGCAAATCGGCTAGTGTATGGCAACCTTAAATGCTGGGGATACACGGTACGTTTCTGTACCGTGTATCGACCAGCTGATAATATTCAGCTGGCCCGATCAAGCCGGTCGACCCCCGCCCGCTCGATTCCCGCCTGCGGACAATGACAGGGAATCCAGCGCTGATAAGGAAGCGGCGGCGGGGGCGAGCGGTAACCGATCCGCGCGGACGAGCAGGGGCGCGGCGGGGATGCGGCTGGGGTCGATCCAGCGGTTAATCGAGCCGCCGGTCGACCCGTCTATGCCCGGCATAAGGCTCGTACACACGTCTGATTTTAGCAAACGACCCATTGTTTGGACGTCCAAGCGGATCGCTCAAGTCCAGTCTTATCAACAACAACAAATAACATTTGTAAAGCGCTTTTCTCCCATAGGACTCAAAGCGCATAAGCATGGCTCAGACCATCGTGGTACAGAGGAAGAATTTTCTAAGTCCGGAAATGCCAGGCTAAACAGGTGGCTTTTCAGTCTGGATTTGAATAGCTCCAGGGATGGTGCTGTTTTTACTGGGTGTGGCAGGGAGTTCCAAAGAGTAGGGGCAGCATGACAGAAGGCTCTAGCTCCAGAACTTGCTAATCTGAGGTTGTGAGAGGTGTGGTGCAGCTTCAGCAATAAGCAATAATCAGCTGAACGACAGACTGTACACACGCCCGATTTGACGTCCGAACGACGGGTCGTTTGCAAAACTTAGACGTGTGTATGTACTTTAAAAGACCGCTGTTGAGTGTGTGTATGGGGCTTAAAGGGGTTCTGTTAGGGGTTTCTGAGGAGAAAAACAGACCCTTACCTTGGGCTTCTATCAGCCCCGTGCAGCGGTAATGTCCCACGCCATCCTCCTCCCATCTGCTGTTCTCCGCCGCCAGCCCCGGTCTAAGCGGCATGGGATCGAACTGCGGCTGCGCTACAGTGGCCGCGCACCCGCTCGCTTCCGCCTGCGTCATCGGAAGCTTACTGCACAAGCGCAGTACAAGGCTCTGTTGCACTGCGCCTGCGCAGTAAGCCTCAGATGACGCAAGCGGAGGCATGGCAAGGCGCATTATTCGTCTGTTTGACAGACGAATAATAGCCCGGTGCCGGCTGCGGGGAACGGCAGATGCAGGACGACGTGGGACATTACCGCTGCACGGGGCTGATAGAAGCCCCAGGTAAGTGGCAGTTTTTCTCCTCAGGAACCCCCACAGAACCCCTTTCAGCCTTTGGCAGGGCCCTCTCTGCTTGTGCTTTATACTTGATTGCATACTCTACCCAGAGTAATGTGAACTTTTATTATTGGGACTACCACTGCAGTGTATGACCTGGCATTGTATTACTAACTGTATTGTGCTTTGATCTTACTTCTTATTATCTGTACTGTGTTGTTGGTCAGCCATGATATCATCATCTGTTATCGTATGTATTGTACAGTGCTGCATGATATGTAGGCGCTATTTAAATCCAATAAATGATACTATTACGTTTGCTGACACTGAATGTACACCTCTTCTAGAGTTGCCTAAATTTATTTTATACTCAGAACTTTGCCTGCCAAATTAGCAGGCACTATTTAAAACCAGGGCTGTGGAGTCTGAGTTGGAGGCGGAGCAATTTTAAGTACCCGGAGTCGGAGTCAGTGATTTCATAAACTGAGGAGTCGGATGATTTTTGTACAAAATCCACAGCCCTGGTAAGTATTAGACTAAGGAGTCGGAGACGAGCCATTTTGGGTACCCGGAGTCTGTAATTTTCATAAACTGAGGAGTCAGAGTCGGAAGATTTTTGTACCGACCCCACAGCCCTTTTTATAACCACTCATACTTTATTCCATCTGCAAAATAATGGCAATTCTTTCTTTCATTTCTCAATGTCCTAGTAAGGTTTGTTTTCTTTTCTTTTTTTGTTTTGGTTTTTTTTTGTATTGATCGCCTAGAGTGTGATTCTCTGTCATATGTTGCCCTCTAGGGGTGCTTTTGTTGTATGCTTGCATGCTTTACTAAATGACTAGTTTGTAATTGGCCAAGGCATTCATGGTGTTCCCCAGTGGGTAGATGAGTGCCAAAAGTGATCCGGCAAGCCTGGAATTAACAGTGGTCTGCTATTAAATGGTTAGAATATGACCCTTTCACCTGGGTCATGTCCGATCATAGCGAGAGCTGTGTGAATTGTCAGTAATTGCAGTTGCAGTATTCACAGTAAGAGCCTTTGTCTTTTATAATAATATACAGTGGGTTGCAAAAGTATTCGGCCCCCTTGAAGTTTTCCACATTTTGTCACATTACTGCCACAAACATGCATCAATTTTTTGGGAATTCCACGTGAAAGACCAATACAAAGTGGTGTACATGTGAGAAGTGGAACAGAAATTGTACATCATTCCAAACATTTTTTTTCAAATAAATAACTGCAAGGTGGAGTGTGCGTAATTATTCGGCCCCCTGAGTCAATATATTGTAGAACCACCTTTTGCTGCAATTACAGCTGCCAGTCTTTTTAGGGTATGTCTCTACCAGCTTTGCACATCTAGAGACTGAAATCCTTGCCCATTCTTCTTTGCAAAACAGCTCCAGCTCAGTCAGATTAGATGGACAGCGTTTGTGAACAGCAGTTTTCAGATCTTGCCACAGACTCTCTATTTGATTTAGATCTGGACTTTGACTGGGCCACTCTAACACATAGATCTGTTTTGTTTTAAACCATTCCATTGTTGTCCTGGCTTTATGTTTAGGGTCATTGTCCTGCTGGAAGGTGAACCTCCGCCCCAGTCTCAAGTCTTTTGCAGTCTCCAAGAGGTTTTCTTCCAAGTTTGCCCTGTATTTGGCTCCATCCATCTTCCCATCAACTCTGACCAGCTTCCCTGTCCCTGCTGAAGAGATGCACCCCCCGAGCATGATGCCACCACCATATTTGACAGTGGGGATGGTGTGTTCAGAGTGATGTGCAGTGTTCGTTTTCTGCCACACATAGCGTTTTGCATTTTGGCCAAAAACTTCCATTTTGGACTCATCTGACCAGAGCACCTTCTTCCACATGGTTGCTGTGTCCCCCACATGGCTTGTGGCAAACGGTAAACTGGACTTCTTATGCTTTCTGTTAACAATGCCTTTCTTCTTGCCACTCTTCCATAAAGGCCAACTTTGTACAGTGCGTGACTAATAGTTGTCCTATGGACAGAGTCTCCCACCTGAGCTGTAGATCTCTGCAGCTTGTCTAGAGTCACCATGGGCCTCTTGACTGCATTTCTGATCAGCACTCTCCTTGTTCGGCCTGTGAGTTTAGGTGGATGGCCTTGTCTTGGTCGGTGTACAGTTGTGCCATACTCCTTCCATCTCTGAATGATCGCTTGAACAGTGCTCCGTGGGATGTTCAAGGCTTTGGAAATCTTTTTGTAGCCTAAGCCTGTTTTAAATTTCTCAATAACTTGATCCCTGACCTGTCTTGTGTGTTCTTTGGACTTCACTGTGTTGTTGCTCCCAATATTCTCTTAGACAACCTCTGAGGCCCTCACAGAGCAGCTGTATTTGTACTGACATTAGATTACACACAGGTGCACTCTATTTAGTCATTAGCACTCATCAGGCAATGTCTATAGGAAACTGACTGCACTCAGATCAAAGTGGGCCGAATAATTATGCACACACCACTTTGCAGTTATTTATTTGTAAAAAATGTTTGGAATCCTGTAGGATTTTCGTTCCACTTCTCATGTGTACACCACTTTGTGTTGGTCTTTCATGTGGAATTCCAATAAAATTGATTCATTTTTGTGGCAGTAATATGACAAAACGTGGAAAACTTCAAGGGGGCCGAATACTTTTGCAACCCACTGTATATTCAGGACAGTCCGTCTGCATTTACCAGAGACTGCATTCTCACAAATGCTTACTTAAAGGGAACCCGAGGTGAGAATAATACGGAGGCTGCCATATTTATTTCCTTTTAAGCAATACCAGTGGCCTGGCTGCTCTGCTGGTCCTCTGCCTCTAATACTTTAAACCATAGACCCTGAACAAGCATACAGCAGGTCGTGGGTTACTGACAATATTGTCAGATCTGACAAGATTAGCTGCATGCTTGTTTCTGGTGTAATTCAGTTCACTACTGCAGCCAAATAGATCAGCAGGACTGCCAGGCAACTAGTATTGTTTAAAAGGAAATAAATATGGCAGCCACCATATCACTCTCACCTCAGGTTCACTTTAAAGAACAAGCAACACCCATGCTAACCTAGAAATAAAAAAACACATATATAAGTAGATAAATACTACTTCTACTTACATAACAGATGTATTGTGCTATCCACATAATGATTCCTGTGAATTTTACGAAGGAAAAGCAGAAAATCCTAGTCTAGGCAGTGGCCATCATGCCAAGCTAATGCTGACATCATATCCTCCCTGACTCTTGTTTTCCCCCCTCCTTTCTCTTGCTTATTGTGTATTCATTAGCTGCCCTCCTCCCAGAGTCTTTTTTTTTTATTTACACATCCAATCACTGAGTCGCCTCAGCCTTGCTTGTAAACACAAGTGATCAGCTAGGCAGGGAAATAAATGGAAGAGGAGGAATATATTATATAGATAAAAAGAACTCCCAGCATTCAAAAGAACTCCCAGTATTCAACTTTTTGGTACTAAGGCCAGTGCTCCTAAAGTATGTGATAACTCCAAACCATAACAGCAAAAAAAGTTTTGAATGCAGGGTTAGCATCTTTATCACTTAATACACTCAGACCAGTTGCTGTTAAAATTTGATTTTTATGGTGACAGTACCGCTTTAATAACTTTCCTGCCATCTCTTCGATAAACTTAGTGAGGGTTTCAACCTAATTTTTTTTTTTAATACTGTTATGGGGGGTGTGTTACATTTCTGCCAGTCCTTAAAGGGGAACTGAAGTAAGAGGTATATGGAGGCTGCCATATTTATTTCCTTTTAATTAATACCAGTTGCCTGGCAGCCCTGCTGGTCTATTTCTCTGCAGTAGTATTTGAATAACACCAGAAACAAGCATTCAGCTAGTCTTGTCAGATCTGACTTTAACCACTTCCGGATTCTCGGTGCGTATATATACGCCCCTGAATCCTGAAGTGTATACCATGGAAACGGCCGCTCGTACGAGCGGCCGTTCCATGTCAGTTCATGGAGGGTGTCTCCGTGAACACCCTGCGAGCCGATCGGCGGCTCGCAGGGTAAATGTAAACACACGGGGAAGATCTTCCCCGGTGTTTACATGCATACGGCGCTGCTGCGCAGCAGCGCCGTAGAGGAGATCGGCGATCCCCGGCCTCTGATTGGCCGGGGATCGCCGGCATCTGATAGGCTAAAGCCTATCCCATCAGGCGCAGGACGGAAATCCGTCCTGCGCCGCTCACAGGGAGAGGGAGGGAAGGGGAAGGAGGCCAGGAAGCGCTGCGGAGGGGGGCTTTGAAGAGCCCCCCCCCGCAAGCGCAAGCAGCCGGCGGCGATCAGACCCCCCCAGCAGGACATCCCCCTAGTGGGGAAAAAAGGGGGGAAGTCTGATCGCCCTGGCTGCTAGCTGATCTGTGCTGTGGGCTGGAGAGCCCACACAGCACAGATCAGCACACAATTTCATGGTGTGGAAGTGGTTAAAGTCTGAAACACCT
Organism: Hyperolius riggenbachi; assembly: GCF_040937935.1. NCBI lineage: Eukaryota > Metazoa > Chordata > Amphibia > Anura > Hyperoliidae > Hyperolius > Hyperolius riggenbachi. Next base: position 213,161,847 of record NC_090656.1, read on the forward strand.
GACCTGCTGCATGCTTGTTCAGGGGCTATGGCTAATAGTATTAGAGGCAGAGGATCAGCAGGGCTGCCAGGCAACTGGTATTGCTTAAATGGAAATAAATATGGCAGCCTCCATATACCTCTCTCTTCAGTTCCCCTTTAACTATTGTGGGTGCAGTTATGTTGACACCCTAGATCATACGTGTCAAACTCCGGCCCATTGGCCAATTCTGGCCCTCGGAGCCATCAAATTTGGCCCTCGGGTGGCTTCCCCACTTTGCATTATGTTTGGCCCACTCTAGATCACCAGGGAAACCATATGGGGAGGGGGACAGCACTAGACACCAGGGACCATATGCAATTCATTTTTTTCACCTGATTTTCTCCTAGGTGATATTTTCATAACTTGTAAATAAAATGCCTTTTACACCCCTAGCAAGCAAGAAAATACTCAATAATTTTGACAGTACCTTTTCACCTACTTTTGGTAGTTTTTCCATTGTAGATTGCAAAAAGTTATATTAAATCTAAGATGAAAAAGTGAATTGCATATGGGCCCAGGAAACTGTATAGGAGATGGGAGAGGGCCATTAGACACCAGGGACCTGTATAGGGGAGGGAGGACCACTAAACATCAGGGAATTGTATAGATGAGGGAGGGAGGACCACTAAACATCAGGGAATTGTATAGATAAGGGAGGAAGGACCACTAAACATCAGGGAACTGTATAGATGAGGGAGGGAGGACCACTAAACATCAGGGAACTGTATAGATGAGGGAGGGAGGACCACTAAACATCAGGGAATTGTATAGAGGAAGGAAGGACCACTAAACATCAGGGAACTGTATAGATGAGGGAGGGAGGACCACTAAACATCAGGGAATTGTATAGAGGAGGAAGGGAGGACCACTAAACATCAGGGAATTGTATAGATGAGGGAGGAAGGACCACTAAACATAAGGGAATTGTATAGATGAGGAAGGAAGGACCACTAAACATCAGGGAATTGTATAGATGAGGGAGGGAGGACCACTAAACATCAGGGAATTGTATAGATGAGGGAGGGAGGACCACTAAACATCAGGGAACTGTATAGATGAGGGAGGGAGGACCACTAAAGATCAGGGAACTGTATAGATGAGGGAGGACCACTAAACATCAGGGAACTGTATAGATGAGGAAGGAAGGACCACTAAACATCAGGGAACTGTATGGGGGGGGGGGGGGGGCTATTAGAAACCTGGGAACTTTATAATGAAGAGAGGTGGCCACTAGACGGTGGCCCAAATTGAGTTGGATGCCCCTGCCCTAGATTAACAGACCACTGAAGTGAGAAGAATATGGCGGCTGTCCTATTTATTTATTTTTTAGCAAATCCAGTTGCCTGGCAGCCCTGCTGCTATATTTGGCTGCAATAGTGAGGCAGAGGATCAGCAGGACAGCCAGGCAATGTGCACTGTTTAAAAGGAAATAAATATGGCAGCCTCCATGATCCTCTCACTTCAGATATCCTTTACACCTGGCTGTGGTGGCCAATAAGGACAGTGTGAATCCAGTGTAGGTACAGCGACCACCTGATGTGTCTGAAATATCTGGCATGCTGGATCTTTAGCAATCCCAGAGCACATTGTTCTCCCACTCACAGGAATATGCTCTGTTGTGCTTCAGGTTGTCCCTTCACTGTCCTCCTTGGTAACAGGCACCTTGCTAGCCTGCAGCCTAGTGGTGCATCTGTAAAGTGTCGGCTCCGAACTGTCCCCGGAGGGACTGAATCCGAATCCCTGCCAGACAAGGCTTGAACGTGTGGATGTGGCTTTATCTGTCACATTAGTAGCTGTTCTCAAGACAGATAATCTTTCTACTTTCTACGCAGACAGCAATAAAAATGCAACCTTTCCATACATTATCCAAGATGTAAAAGTAAAGGCAACATTTTTGACTGGAGATGCATTTTAACTACTTCAGGACCGCAAGGCTCTAGCCTCTTAAGGACCAGAGCCTATTTTTTATGCGACTGGCCTGTGATCACTGTGGTTGGCTCCTTACTGATAGGAGGAAGCACCGCTGTTTACTATATTAAATTACTATATTAGGTACCACAGATGCTGTCACTTGCATGCCTGAAAATTAACTCTTGCAGGCAGCAAAATAAAAAAGATAAACAGCCTGGTTATTTGTTTTGCACTGTACACACACGTTTATCTCATCATATCACGTCGCCTTGGGTACACTTAAGAAAATGAGCGTAGGGATAGGTTCAATTGTTAGCTCCCGACTAAATGCAATTGAAACCATCTTGGTCGAGTCCTGTAAATGGCAGGAGATTTTCAGCAGACAAGTATACGGATTCTTTGTTTTGCAGAAATTTGCATAGCAAACAGGCGGCTTGTGAGAGCGCAACCTCTTCTAATCAGAGCAACTTTTCCAAACCCTTTGATGTGCCCGACCGTATTTAGGAATATCATTCAGAGAAGGAGCGTTTCCACTGCATGATTGCCGTAAGTGGCTCTTATTGGCTGGCAGAGAGAGGCTGCGCTCTGCTGGGGTATTGCTGCTGAGACTAATATGCCAGGCATCTTTAGCTCATACTAGGAACTTACAAGCAGAAAAAAAAGCAATGGAAGATTGCAGCTTGTGGCCTCCAGTCTCAGGTGCAGCTCTGCGTCAGAAATAGACAGATAATTAGACCGGACAGCACAAGCATAGCACAAGAGATGGGCCATTTCATTCAGAAATCTGAATTGTGTTTAGGGATTCAAGAAATGTAAAGGTCAGGAAAGATGTCAGTGGATCTAGATTTTTAACCCTTAAAGGGGTTCTGTTGGCGAACCTGAGGATAAAAACCGCCACTTACCTGGGGCTTCTATCTGCAGATCTGACATGTAGGAATAATGTCCCACGCCGTCCTTCTCTGATCCGCCGGTCCCTGCTGCCGGCCCCGGTCTAGCGCGTCACGCAGTCCAACTGCGGCTGCGCTCCCGTGGCCTGCTCGCTCCCGCCCGCGTCATCGGAAGCTTACTGTGCAGGCGCAGTACAAGAAAACTTTGTACTGCACCTACGCAGTAAGCTTCTGAGGACGCGAACGGCGGCGCGCATTATTCGGCTATGCCAGATGAATAATGCCCATTGCCGGCAGCGGGGAACAGCGGATCGGAGAATGACGGCGTGGGACATTACTGCTACATGGAGTGGCGGTTTTTTCCTTAGGTTCACTCACAGAACCCCTTTTAAAAGGTACAGATTACCCAGCAAGTTCATGGTGTATCAGAACTCCCAGAAGTATATAAGGGGCTACCAAGGACCGAAAAACCCTCTTACTAAAATGTTTAAAACAGAAATTTGCCTTCTTAAAACAGAAAGTATTTGCAACGATTCAGGTTGGAGTGAGCATATGATGCCTCCCACAATGCATCACTGCTGAATATTCAAATCATCCTTTGTTGTTCATGTAAGCTAGCGACACTTCCACAACCACGGAAATGCAATAATGTGTCAACTTGTTAATTGTACAGAGCCACAATAATCCAACATGCATACAGACTGTTTCAGGTTTGGTTGATCCTCATCAATGCAGGACATGGATTAATGTGGCTTTACGTGGCTGTTTTGCATAACCCTTAAAGGATACCCGAGTTGTAAATAAAGTGTGTTTTTACTTGCCCTGGGGCTTTTTCTAGCCCTCGCACCCTGTAAAGTCTGTGACTTGGCCAAGTTGCGCTTTACTACACATGCATTGACCCAGCACTGCACTTCCATAATCACAATCCGATCCTACAAGACTACAGGGGCTAGAACATGGCTTAGGATAACTAAAATAACACTTTATTCACGACTCAGTTATCCTTTAAAATTATAATAAGAATACTAGATTTTACAAAGGTTGCAGTAATCTACTTTTGACCTGTCTGTGTATCAACTGTTTTCCCGTTTCCTCATTGCGGTGTTAAAACTGTGCGCAGTTACTATATACTATGTCACACACACAACCCACCATTATGCTGTTATGTAGATTTAACAGCTATTTAGGAGAACAGCCTATCTGTAGTGATGGTCATCAGTGTTCTCCCCAGAAATTTTTGTCTAACCGGGTGGGGCGAGGAGATGAGAGAATGCAAGGCCGGTGCTTCTGTGAGCAACTCTGCTTACAGCAGAGGAGGAGGTGAGCTGATGACAGCCGGGTGCTCACCAAAACTAGCCGGGTGGAGCACCCGGCTAAAAAAGCCTGGGGAGAATACTGTCATGTCTAGAAGAAGCATGTGATTTGTTTGATCAGCAGATAGATTTGCAGTGATCACATCCTGCTTTAGTACATGATCATGACTAGCAAATCCGAGACAGATCTCATGGAGACGCATGTGATCAGTTTGGTGAGAGTTCTTCTAGGCATGACCATCACTATCTATCAGTACTCTACAAGTCACTTATAATTTTGGGCTCAACAGTTAATATTTTTCTTTTTAGTTTTTGTTTCAAGTGCCCTTTAACCAGTTCATGTCCCAACTGCAATATAATCACGTCATTGCAAGTGGCTTGTGAAAGCCACATGACGTGATTATAAGTTGTCCCCTTTAAATGAGCACAGCGTGCGTGCTAGCATGCACCTGGGCTCATCAACCCCCCTCCCTCTAACTACACTAATGAGGGATCCCCTCCCAGGTGCCCGATCCCCTGTAATTACAACCCCCTCCTCCTCCATGCTGCGATCGGGCAGCATGGGGAATTACAAAGATGATTTCTCACCTAATCTTGTTCCTGCGGCGGCGATCGGCTCCCCTCCATTCAGTACCGCTCACAGCATCTATGTGCAGAATGGATCGGGTCCCGGCTTAATGACGTCATCAAGCCGGGACATGATCCATTCTGCACATAGAGGCTGTCAGCGGTGGTGAATGGAGGGGAGCCGATCGCCGCCGCAGGAACCAGATTAGGTGAGAGTTTTCATAGCTTTCCTGCGCCGCCGATCTCTGCAGGGGGGGATGGATGGGGATCATTAAAGAATCACCGCTGCTCTGTGTGTGTGTGTGTGTGTGTGTGTGTGTGTGTGGAGGGGGTCGGGGAGCAACACACACAGGATTAACGGGGGGGGGGGGCTAAAGGGGCGCACACACACCTGGCTATGGAGGGGGGGTGGTGCCTAGACACATCCAGACAGCTTGGGGGGGGGTTGAATAGATAAATATCCACATCTGGCTAGCTGGGGGGAGGGGTACTAAGGCCTGGCTGGGGTATCCGGAGGCACATCTGACCAACTATGGGGGAGGAATATGTAGGTGCACATCTGGTTAACTGGGGGGAGGATCGAATTAAAAGGAGGAAAAAAATAACAAATTAAAAATCGGACACAAAATGAAAAAATGCATTTTATTTCCAAATAATTTGTCATCATACATTGTACTAGGATTTAATTTTAAATGGTGAAATAACCAGATCGAATGGAAAAATAAAATGTGTGGGTTTAACTTGCAGCAGCAACTTTTATTTTCAAACTATAATGGCTGAAAACTGGGAAATGATGACTTTTTTTCATTTTTTACCCCTTGATCCCTTTAAAATGCATAGAAAATAATATAATTCTTAGCAAAAAATACCACCCAAAGAAAGCCTAATTGGTGGCGGAAAAAACAAAGTATAGATCATTTATGTATGACAAGTAGTGATAAAGATATTGGCAAATGAATGAGAGGAGTGTGAAATGTAGAAAATTATTCTGTTTTTTTAGGGGGAAAACCCCAGGGACGCGAAATGGTTAACACGTACCTAGTAAAAGGATGCATGGAAATGTGGGTAAAGGGAAAAGCCGAAAGACTTGATTTCCCTGCCCTATGCAATCTCTGGTAATATAACAAATCTATTCCCCATTACTTATTTTTTTCTCTTGGTCATATAATTTGGGGTCCGCCTGTTGCCGACACTCAAGTTACAATGTTTTTTTTTTCTCCGTGGAATTCGGGATCTGGCTGTTCGGGACGCTGTAGCCATAATGAGCATTATGGACTATGACTAAGCCCAAATTGTCCACATGGCTGCAAATTAGCTGTTTCACCCTTTTTTTGATATAGTATAGTTTTTGATATAGTTGGTGCCTTGAAAAAAAAAATATTTTTTGTGTATTGAGAAGATGGCATAGAATGGGACTTGTCAGATTGGCTTTGTGGATTGAGGCTGTGGTGTCTGTATTAGTTGTGTACAGGTAAGTATAGGTTATTACAGAGTAGTGAGACATTTGTAGATGTCTAGTCTGAGGGGTGACAGGCCGGGAGTGTGCCGCAGATGTACATGCTCCGTTATGTCCCGCTACTCTCTGCTAGAACAGTCATTATCACCCGATTCCTTCCTGCTCGGACACACTCTACAGGTTACCAGATGTGTGTTGTATAATCGCCATGGGCAGCCCCATCAATCAATATGTCTTAAGCATGGAAGAATCTGACACATTTTAAATGGTGTTCCATTTCTCTCTGTATAAATTGCCCATCAGCTGTCCCCGTGTAAAGTGTCTTGGTATCAAAAGAAAAAAGGGGAGATGTGGCTTGCCGCAATTACCGGGTAATGGCGGAGGACAGTAATTGGGCCATAGGTGAGACATACAGCATGCAGTCCCTATGCCTGAGCGCTCTGGATCCATTGTCAGGGGCTTGTGCATGGCATTCACATCCTCTGTGTGTCTCTGCAGCTCGGCATGTGCAATCCCAGCAGCCACTTTTGGCCTACTCTGAGGATAGGCAACCCAGTTCAGCCTTTGTGTTGGCTCAGAGAGGATTTATGCATTCATCATTTATGCTCTATGGGGCCAAAACAAGACTGGAAGACAGAAAAGTCTACAAAGTGCCTGGAAGAAAAGAAACATTCATAATGTTGCGTTTGTTTGCTGAAAAGTCACATTAGTAGTTGCCTCACTGTTGACAAGTTCCCACCACAGCAGTGGTCACATGGTGCTACTGTGATGGTAATAATGGCCGCCAGTGATCAGAGTATTTTGTTACCTCATTGTTAGGGCTGGTTCAGACGGACGCTTGCGGAGCGTTTACCGCAAGCGTTCGGACCGTCGCGGTAAACGCTCCCATTCAAGTGAATGAGAGCGTTTACACCGAGCTTTTGCGTGCTTTTACCCGAACGCGGCGTTCGGGTCCCGATTTTCGCGAGCGTTCGGGCTGCCCCTGGAAGCAACATGTAGCTTCCAGGGAGCGGCCAACCGCAACGGCTAATGTTCCCCTACGGGGAAAAAAAACGCGACCCCATCACGACGCGACCGAAGGCTACTGAAAGCCTGACCGCGCAGCCGCCGCAACGCCCCCAGACGCGACGCTACGCAGACGTCCGTCTGAACCAGCCCTTACTTATAAGTGTCTGTCAGCCCGCAATAAACCCAGTGAACTTCACACCATTAAGGGAGTATACACACATCCAATTTTGTTTGGCCAATCACTGACCAATGTTACCACCACAATAGGGTCAGCAGATATTGAATACTATGAGCAGGGTTGTGTAGGTAAGCTCTCATACCACACGTAGGTGGTAAAATTGGCCAATCAAAATTGGATGCGAGTACTAAGCTTAAAAGTGCCGATACATCGGGCAATTTTGCGGGCTAATTGACCCTCTGATTAGATAACTTTATTGTATCAGAGGAAAATTGCCGCAGCATGTGCACAGCATTTTTCAATCAATATTGTGCCACCCAGTGAAGGCATCGGCAATGTGACTTAACCTCCTTGGCGGTTATCCGGAGCTAGGGTCGAGGCGGAAAGCCGCAGCTAACAGCGGTAATCCCGACCTCTGTTCGGGGTAGCTGCTGGAGGCTGTATGCAGAGCAATGCGTGCAGCTGGAGCGTTTCTACATACCTCCTGGGGATCCCGACGTCGGCTGGCATTCTTCTTACTCTCCTCCGGAGCTCTGCTTCCTGCTGGTGAGATCGCCGGCTGTCGTCATGACAACAGCCGGCAATCGCACTTTAGCGTTGCAGCGCCACCCAGAGGATGGAGGCTTAACTGCTGTGCTGGAGCCAGGGAGGTGAGTGATTGCTGGGCTAAGCAGATCTCCCTGGCAGCATGATTTTTCCAGGTTTTAGGGACTGAAAGGGTGCACCGCTTTTAGATCCTAAAATCCAGAAAGAATCAGAACACCAAGGGGGTTAATGCAAGTCAGTGGTGGAGTTTGTAACCACATATCAGTAGGTTGCTGCTGCATAGCGGTTTTAAAGAGGAACTCCAGTGAAAATAATGTAGTAAAAAAAGTGCTTAACCACTTAAGGACCGCAGTCTTTTCACCCCTTAACCCCCTTGGCGGTATGAAAAATACCGCCAGGGGGAAGCGCAACAGTTTTTTTTAATTTTTTTTTTTTTTTTATCATGTAGCGAGCCGAGGGCTCGCTACATGATAGCCGCTGCTCAGCGGCATCCCCCCAGCCCCGCCGATCGCCTCCGGCGATAGGCGATCAGGAAATCCCGTTCAAAGAACGGGATTTCCTGGAGGGCTTCCCCCGTCGCCATGGCGACGGGGCGGGATGACGTCACCGACGTCACCGACGTCGGGACGTCATTGGGAGACCCGATCCACCCCTCGGCGCTGCCTGGCACTGATTGGCCAGGCAGCGCTCGGGGTCTGGGGGGGGGGGGGGCCGCGCGCCGCACCGGATAGCGGCGATCGGGCGCGCAGCGGCGGCGATCGGGGTGCTGGCGCAGCTAGCAAAGTGCTAGCTGCGTCCAGCAAAAAAAAAATTAAGCAAATCGGCCCAGCAGGGCCTGAGCGGCACCCTCCGGCGGCTTACCCCGTGTCACACACGGGGTTACCGCTAAGGAGGTTAAGGACCAGAGCCTTTTTTCCATTCAGACCACTGCAACTTTAATGGTTTATTGCTCAGTCATACAAGCTACCATCTAAATGAATTTTACCTCCTTTTCTTGTCACTAATACAGCTTTCTTTTGGTGCTATTTGATTGCTGCAGCGATTTTTACTTTTTATTATATTCATCAAAAAAGACATGAATTTTGGCAAAAAAATGATTTTTTTAACTTTCTGTGCTGACATTTTTCAATTAAAGTAAAATTTCTGTATACATGCAGCGCGAAAAATGTGGACAAACATGTTTTTGATTAAAAAAAACCCATTCAGTGTATATTTATTGGTTTGGGTAAAAGTTATAGCGTTTACAAACTATGGTGCAAAAATTGAATTTTCCCATTTTGAAGCATCTCTCTCATTTCTGAGCACCTGTCAGGTTTCATGAGGTGCTAGAATTCCAGGATAGTATAAATACCCCCCAAATGACCCCATTTTGGAAAGAAGACACCCCAAAGTATTCACTAAGAGGCATGGTGAGTTCATAGAAGATTTTATCTTTTGTCACAAGTTAGCGGAAAATGACACTTTGTGACAAAAAAAATAAATTAAAAAAAGTTTCCATTTCTGCTAACTGGTGACAAAAAAAAATGAAATCTGCCACGGACGCACCATGCCCCTCTCTGAATACCTTGAAGTGTCTAGTTTCCAAAATGGGGTCATTTGTGGGGTGTGTTTACTGTCCTGGCATTTTGGGGGGTGCTAAATTGTAAGCACCCCTGTAAAGCCTAAAGGTGCTCATAGGACTTTGGGCCCCTTAGCGCACCTAGGCTGCAAAAGAAATGTCACACATGTGGTATCGCCTTACTCAGGAGAAATAGTATAATGTGTTTTGGGGTGTATTTTTACACATACCCATGATGGGTGGGAGAAATATCTCTGTAAATGAGATTTCTTTTGATTTTTTTACACACAATTGTCCATTTACAGAGATATTTCTCCCACCCAGCATGGGTATGTGTAAAAATACACCCCAAAACACATTATACTACTTCTCCTGAGTACGGCGATACCACATGTGTGACACTTTTTTGCACCCTAACTGCGCTAAGGGGCCCAAAGTCCTACGAGTACCTTTAGGATTTTCACAGGTCATTTTAAGGCATTTATTTTCTAGACTACTCCTCACGGTTTAGGGCCCCTAAAATGCCAGGACAGTATAGGAACCCTACAAGTGACCCCATTTTAGAAAGAAGACACCCCAAGGTATTCCGTTAGTAGTATGGGGAGTTTATAGAAGATTTCATTTTTTTTTCACAAGTTAGCGGAAATTGATTTTTATTGTTTTTTTCACAAAGTGTCATTTTCCACTAACTTGTGACAAAAAATAAAATCTTCTATGAATTCCCTATACACCTAATTGAATACCTTGGGGCGTCTTCTTTCTAAAATGGGGTCACTTGTGGGGTTCCTATAATGCCCTGGCATTTTAGGGGCCCTAAACCGTGAGGAGTAGTCTAGAAACCAAATGCCTCAAAATGACCTGTGAAATTCTAAAGGTACTCATAGGACGTTGGGCCTCTTAGCGCACCTAGGTTGCAAAAAAGTGTCACACATGTGGTATCGCCGTACTCAGGAGAAGTAGTATAATGTGTTTTGGGGTGTATTTTTACACATACCCATGCTGGGTGGGAGAAATATCTCTGTAAATTAAAATGTTTTGATTTTTTTTACACACAATTGTGCCTTTACAGAGATATTTCTCCCACCCAGCATGGGTATGTGTAAAAATACACCCCAAAACACATTATACTACTTCTCCTGAGTACGGCGATATCACATGTGTGACACTTTTTTGCAGCCTAGGTGCGCTAAGGGGCCCAACATCCTATTCACAGGTCATTTTGAGGCATTTGGTTTCTAGACTACTCCTTACGGTTTAGGGCCCCTAAAATGCCAGGGCAGTATAGAAACCCCACAAGTGGCCCCATTTTAGAAAGAAGACACCCCAAGGTATTCCGTTAGGTGTATGGTGAGTTCATAGAAGATTTTATTTTTTGTCACAAGTTAGTGGAAAATGACACTTTGTGAAAAAAAACAATACAAATCAATTTCCGCTAACTTTTGACAAAAAATAAAATCTTCTATGAACTCGTCATACACCTAACGGAATACCTTGGGGTGTCTTCTTTCTAAAATGGGGTCACTTGTGGGGTTCCTATACTGCCCTGGCATTTTAGGGGCCCAAAACCACGAGGAGTAGTCTGGAAACCTAATGCCTCAAAATGACTGTTCAGGGGTATAAGCATCTGCAAATTTTGATGACAGGTGGTCTATGAGGGGCCGAATTTTGTGGAACCGGTCATAAGCAGGGTGGCTTCTTAGATGACAGGTTGTATTGGCACTGAAGTGCAGGAATGTTCTCAAATCGTGACCTGGACATGGCAATTAAGTCGTACCAGCAGTGATCAGAAAAAAAAATTCTGTCACTGCGGTGGGGCGGGTGAGGGTTTGGCCGGGTGATCAGAAGCCCGCAGGGGGCATATTAGGGCCTGATCTGATGGGTAGCAGTGACAGGGGGTGACGGGGTGGTTGATAGGTGATCAGTAGGTGATTACAGAGGAGAATATATGCAAGCAATGCACTGGCGAGTTGATCAGAGGGGGTCTGGGGGGCTAATTGAGGGTGTGGGCGGGTGATTGGGTGCCCGCAAGGGGCAGATTAGTGTCTGATCTGATGGGTAGCAGTGACAGTTGGTGACGGGGTGATTGATGGGTGATCAGTGGATGATTAGAGGGGAGAACAGATGTAAACAATGCACTTTCGGAGGTGATCTGAGGGTGGGTCTGCACGCAATCTGAGGGTGTGGGTGGGTGATCAGGTGCCCACAAAAGGCAGGTTAGGGTCTGATCTGATGGGTGGCAGTGACAGGTGGTGACAGGGAGTGATTGATGGGTGATTGACAGGTGATCAGTGGGTGATTATAGGGAAGAATAGATGTATACAGTACACAGGGGGGAGGGTCTAGGGAGGATCTGAGGGTGTGGGGGGGGGGTGCTCAGGAGCCCCCAGGGGGCAGTTTAGGACCTAATCTAAAAAATAGTGTTGAGATAGTGACAGGGAGTGATTAATGGGTGATTAGGGGGGTGATTGGGTGCAAACAGGTGTCTGAGGGGTGGGCAGGGGGGGTCTGATGGGTGCAGTGGGTGATCAGGGGGCAGGATCAGTGTGCTTGGGTACTTACTAGGAGGGCTGCAACCTGCCCTGGTGGTCCCTCAATCACTGGGGCCACCAGGGCAGGAGGCAGCCTGTATAATACGCTTTGTATACATTACAAAGCGTATTATCCGCTTTACATGCGGCAGATCGGGGGTTAACAACCCGCCGCCGCTGCTAATTGGCTGGAGGGTTGACGTCGCAGGTGGGCACATCCAGCGTGCGATCCCCGGCCAGCTAGTCCGCAACGAGCCGCCGCCGATCGGCGTATTGCGGTCGTTGCGGGCTCCACTTTGCCGCCGCCCCTAGGTAGGGGCGGTCGGCAAGTGGTTAAAATCACAATCCAGTAAAATATATATAGATCTATATATATAGATCTATATATATATATATATATATATATATATATATATATATATATATATATATATGTATATATATATATATATATATGTATATATATATATATATATATATATATATATATATATATATATAGATCTATATATATATATAGATCTATATCTATATATATATATATATATAGATATAGATCTATAGATATGGATCTATAGATATAGATCTATAGATATAGATCTATAGATATAGATCTATAGATATAGATCTATATCTATATAGATCTATAGATATAGA